>NW_004524804.1:4878-22741 GCF_000260255.1 Octodon degus | reverse complement strand
CCATCTCTCCAGCCCTGCCATTCAAATATTGTAGGTGCTCGAATTCAGCAAAATAACCCAATATAGTCCAATAGTCCATAATAGTAGTGGGTTATCAGAACTGGGAAGGACAGAAGTTGTTGACTTGAGCCTTTTATAGCTCAGCATAATAATACGGCTTTACTTTTTATACCTCATAGTTATACTTTTCTACTGGACGGTTAAGACCAAGTTAAAGCAAGACCTATATAACTAAATATCTAACTTTTGTATCTGACAAGGTCAGTCAAATCTCCTCAAGACATATCCTGAAACCATGTACAGCAGTTTGTAGATCTTTTGTCAGTGTCCACCATGTGGATAAGTCACGGCTATTGCTTGACGAGTTTTCTCTCTGTGAAAGCCTGAGAGAATGTTTTCTCTCCATGTGACTCTCCTTAGGCACATTCTATGTCACTGATCACTTTCCTCTGTGACCCCATGCTCTCCTTGATCAGAAAAGTTGGGACATAACTGAGTTACAGGATGTTACAGTACACGTTCTCTTATGTCCTGAATCCTCACTGACTTTTAAGGCCTAGGGACAAAATATTGGCTGTCCTTGCAGCCCTTCTTTTTCTCTGATTTTTGGTCTGCAAACTTAGGTTGTTAACCCTCCAGAAGAGAAGCTTATTATTATCCTCCAACATATGCAGTTGGGTTTAACCTATCTGTCTGAATTTCAAACATCTTAGGCATAACATGGAACAGGTATTTTCCATCTAGTATTGATATGTTAACCTTTAAGTCTCCACAGAATATGGAGAAAAAAATTATAAAAATATTTTAAAAATAATAAGCAATTACATATTTTTACACAGAAATTTAGAAATCTAACCATATACAACATTGGAGCAGGACAATTCTATGACTTTTGTTTTCTTGTCTCTTGTTTTCTTTTATTACCTTTTTAAAACAAACATTACTTGAGAGTATAGCAATAATTGATATGACATTAGAAACAGTACACAATTAGAAGACCAGACTAATTGGTATTCCAAGCATGGTTTTAGTATTACACATCGCTAGCCTCAGTGTAGTTGCTTAGTTCACTGATAAAAGCATGTATTGTTAGTCAGGGTGAGAATTCTACCAATGACTTGCTATTTCCAAAAACCTGATGGAGATTCTTAGGACCATTGCCTTAATCATCTGGTGTATATAAATGTATGTTTTTGCTCCCCAAATGGTTCCTAGCTTTTCATTCTTTCTTTTTTTAAAAATAATTTTATTGAGAAATAAATATCAATGAGACAGTTTCACAGCTGATTACTGGTACATTTATAGTAATTAATACATTGCATATTGTTGTCTTAGTGGTTATTCATTGTACAAGATGCAGACCTGATATCCTGCCTCAAACACTATTATAACAAACCTCTCTGTGAAAGCCTGAGAGAATATTTTCTATTTCTTAATTCTATTCATTGAATTGAGAGAGTGGAACTGTGTATCTCTCCTAACTATTTTGAGTATACAGATACAAAAGGGTCATTCATTTCTATCCCACTTTTTTGGTTAGTTTTGTCAGAGAAGGACATTCCATTGTCATTTAAATATTATAGGTGCCTTAATTCAGCAAAATGTTCCTATATAGTCCAGTGGTCCACAATAGTAGTAGGTTTTCCGTAAGACTGGCAATGTCAGAAGTTGTTGACTGGAGCATTTTACAGCTCAGCATATTATTATGGCTTTACTTTTTATTCTTCGTTTTTATATTTTTGTGCTGGATAGTTAAGAACAAGATAAAGCAAGACCTACATAACAAGAAATGTAGCTTTTGTATCTGATAAAGGCAGTCAAATCTCCTCAGGATTTACCCTGAAACCCTGTACCTCAGTTTGTAGATCCTTTGTCAGTGTCAGTCATGTGGATGAGTAATGGCCATTCCTTGACCAATTCGCTCTCTGTGAAAACCTGAGAGAATGTTTTTCTGGAGGTGACTCTCCTTAGGCACACTCTGCATCATCTACCACTTTCCTCGATGGCCCCATAGTCTTCCTGATTAGAAAATTTGGGACACAACTGAGTTACATGATGTTACGGTACAGGTTCTCCTATGTACTGAGTCTTCACTGACCTCGAAAGGCTAGGGCCAAAATGTTGGCTGTCCTTTCATCCCTTCTTTTTCTCTAATTTTTGTCTGCAAACTTAGGTTATTAACCCTCAAGAAGAGCAGATTATTATTATTATCTACAACATAGGCAGTTGAGCTTAATCTTACTATCTGGCTGAATATCAAACAATTTAGGTGTAACATGGAACAGGTATTTTCTGTCAAGTATTGATATGTTAACCTTTAAGTCCCTGCAGAATATGAAGAAAAAATTAAAAATACAAAACAGTATTTTAAAAACATAGGTATTAGCAATTACATATTTTTGCACAGAAGTTTAGAAATCTAACCCTATAGAGAATTACAGCAGGGCAGTCCTGTGACATTTTCTTTTTCTTGTCTCTTGTTTTTACTTATTACATTTAAAAAAAAAACATTTACTTGAGAGACAGTATGGCAGTAATTGGTATATCATGACAAGCAGTACATATTTGGAAGACCAGAATTGCAGGCATTCCAAGCATGACGCTACTATTACACATTGCTATCTTCAGTGCAGTTGCTTAGTTCACAGGTATCAGCATGTATAGTTAGTGAGGGAGAGAATGTTACCAATTACCTGCTGGTTTCAAGAACTTGCTGAATATTCCCACGATCATTGCCTCACCCATCTTGTACATGTAAATATATATCTTTGCCCCTGTCATGTTTTTTAGCTTCTTCCCTTGCCTGCTTTTCGTTGTGTAATCCTCAAGTTCTCGCTTTCATTTTAATTGTGTTATACCTTTCTTTTTTTTTATTTCATCTTTTGAGTTCTTATACTATGGAGCCTATATGATATTTACACATGTGGGTCTGGTTTATTTCACTTATGTGAAATACATCTTCAAGTGGCATTCCCTTAAAAATGAAGGCTTCGGCCAAGCAATGGCCGTGACTCATCCACATGGCTGCACTGACAAATGTTCTACAATCTGAGGTACAGGATCTCAGGATAAATCCTGAGGGCATTTCACTGACCTTCTCAGACCAAAAAGCTACAACTCTTGTTGCACAGGTCCTGCTTTACCTTGGTCTTATCTATCCAGTAGAAAAGTATAAAGACAAAATATAGGAATTAAAGCCATGCTGTTATGTTGGGCTGTGGCGGACTCAGGTCAATAATTTCTGACATTGCCAGTTAAACAGAAGACCCAATGCTATTATGGGCTACTGGACTCTTTTAGAGTATTTTGCTGAGTTTACACACCTATAATATTCAATAACGGAACTTAGAAAAAATGGGGTATACCGATGAATGTCCATTTTGTATCTGTGTATTCTAGGTGGTTACGATAGATATATAGTTGCATTCTCTTAATGAGTAGAGTGATTTGTTCTAATGGTGTTTGTAAATAGGATCTCAAGTCGGCATCTTGTACAGCAATTAACTACTAAGAAGAATATATGCAGTGTATTATTTGTTGAAACTGTATTTCCGATTTGATTTGAAACTGTCTCATTGCTATCTGATTATCAATAAAATTTTGAAAGAAAAATGAAGGCTTCGAGTTTATCATTCTTTATAGCTGAGTAGTATTCCATTGTATACAAATACCACATATTTTTTATGCATTCCCCTGGTGATGGGTATCTTGGTTGTTTCTAAGATGTGGCTATCATAAATTGTTCTTCTATAAACATAGGTGCACATATATCACTATGATATGACGTTTTCAGTTCCTCCGCAAAAATTCCAAGTAGGTAGATTGCTGGTTTGAATGGGATTTCCAGTCCCAGTTTTTTAAAGAATCTCCACACTCATTTCCAGAATGGTTGCATCAGTGTACATTCCCAGCAGCAGTGGAGAAGGGTTCCTTTTCCCCCATAGCCTCACTAACATTTGTTGTTGGTTGATTTCTTTATGATAGCCATTCTTTTTGGGGTGAGATGGTATCTCAGTGTTCTTTTAATTTGCATTTCACAGATGTCTAGTTATGTGGAGCATTTTTTCATACATTTATTTTCTTCTTTAATTTCATCTGCTGAGAAGTGCATGTTCATCTCAGATGCCCATTTCTGTATTGGGTGTTTAAATTTTGGGGCTCTAATTTTTTAATGTTTTTATAAATTCTAGTAAGAAGACTTTTGTCTGAGTGCTTATTATTTAAGATTTTTTCCCCAGTTTGTGGGTTATCTTTTCACTTTTTAGTAACTTCTTTTGATGTGCAAAAACTTCTCAATAAAAACTGGTCCCAGTTGTTAATTCTTTCAAGTATTATCTGTGCAATATGATTTTTGTTCATGAACTCTTTACCTAACTCTATGTCTTCAAGAGTTCTTCCTACTTCCTCTTCCTGGAGATTGAGTGTTTCTGTTTTAATGTTTAGTTCCTTAATCCATTTTGACTTTGGTTTTGTGCATGGCGATAGATCTGGGTCTTGTTTTAGTTTTTGGCATGTAGAGAGCCAGTTTTTCCAGCACCATATCTTAAAGAGTCTATTTTTCTTCCAGTGAGCCTATTTGATCCCTTTGTCAAAGATATCATGGCTGATTGTGTCTGTAGTTGCTTCTGCATCTTATAATCTATTGCTTTGATCCTGAGGTCTATTTTGCTGCCAATAGCATACTGATCTTATCACAGTAGCTTTGTAGTATACTTTGAACTCAGGAATTGTCATACCCCCTGCCTTGCCTTTATTGCCCAGGATTGCCTTTTCTATTCTTGGTCTTTCTTGGTTCCAAATAAATTTTAGGAATGATTTCTCTAGATCTGTGAGCTATGTTGGTGGTATTTTCATAGTGATTTCATTACATCTATATGACAATTTGTGGAGTATGGCCATCTTCCCAATGTTGGTTCTTCCTTTCCAGGATCAGGATATATCTTTCCATTTTCTGAAATCCTCTATTATTTCTTTTTTCAGAGTAATTTTCGTTGCCTAGATCTTTGATTTCTTTAAGTAGATTAATTCCTAAGTATTTCATTTTCCTTGGTGCCATTTTAAAAGAGATTGTTTTTCTAGTTTCTCACCCAGTGTGTTTGTTATCTGTGTAGAGGAATATTATTGACTTTTGGGTATTGATTTTGTATCCTGCTATGCTACTGAATTTATGCATCAATTCTATTAGCTTCTTTGTTAAATTTTTTGGGTCTTTGAAGTCAAGTATGAAGTATTTGTGATCTGCAAATAATGAGAATTTCACTTCTTCTTTACCTGTTCTTATTCCTTTTATTTCTCTCTCTTGTCTAATGGCTCTAGTGAAGGATTCCAAAACTATACTGAATAGTATGGGTCATAGAGCACAACCTTGTCTTGTACCAGATCTGAGAGTAAAAGATTTCAGTTTTTCCCCACTTAGAATTATATTAGCCATTGGATTGTCATAGATGGCTTTTATCAGATTGAAGTAAAGGCCTTCTATTCCAATGTTCTGTAGGACTTTGAACATGGATGAGTGTTGGCCCTTGTCCAAGGCCTTTTCTGCATCCATTGAGTTGATAATGTGGTTTTTGTATTTGTCTGTATTGATGTAGTGTACTACATTTATACATTTTAGAATATTGAACCATCCTTGCATCCCTGGTACAAATCCTACGTGGTTAATGTGTTTAATCTTCTCAATGATTTGCTGTATTCTATTTACTAGGATATTATTGAGGATTTTTACATCTATGTTCATGAGGGAGATTGGCCTATAGTTCTGTTCTTTAGTTTCATCTTTCTCTGGTATTCTTACCAGTATAATAGTTGCCTCGAGGAATGATTTGAGGAGGATTGCTTCCTTTTCAATTTCATTGAAGAGTTTGAGGAACTTCAGGATTATGTTTTGTAAGTTTCTTGTAGAATTCAGCTGAGAATCCATCAGGACCTAGACTTTTCTTTGTCAGTAGGTTTTTAATTGCCTTTTGTATTTCATTTGCCGTTATTGAGTTATTGAGAGTTCTTATATCTTCTTGGTTCAGTTTCGGTAATTTGTGTCTTTCCAGAAATGTGTCATTTCTTCTGTGTCTTCAATTCTGTGAGCATAAAGATTCTCAGTAGCTATTGATGATCTTGTGAATTTACACTGGCTCCATGGTAATTTTACCCTTTTATTCCTTATTGCTTGAATTTGAGTTTTTTCTTTCCTCTTTTTGATGTCGTTAGCTAGGGGCTTATCAATTTTATTTAATGTTTGAAAGAACGAGCTTTTTATCCACTAATTTTTGTATTGTTTTCTGCATCTCAATTGAGTTAATTTCTGCTCTTATCTTTATAATTTCTTCTAGTCTTTCGGCTTTTGGTTTTATCTTCCTTTTGTAGACTTTTGATATGAAGCATTTGAGTACTTATTTGTTGCCATTCTGTTTTCCTAATGTGTGAGTTCACAGGTATAAATTTTCCTCTAAGATCTGCTTTAGTTGCATCACATAAATCTCAATAATTTATTTGTTCTTGAACTTTGATTGAATTGTAGATATTGTTTAATTTGTTGTTCAATTTCATCTGTAATTATTGGTTTCTGAATACAGTGTTGTTTAATTTCCATGTATTTATGCTTTTTTCTTTCTTTTTTTTTTTTTTGTGGTCCCAGGGATTGAATTCAGGACCCTGCACTTCCCAGGGAAGTGCTTATTCTACTGAGCTATCTCCCCGGCCCTTGAATGTTTCAATTTTATTTTTTATTTTTTGTAATTTTAGGGAAGGGTCTACGGGTGTTCAGGGTCTCAGTACTAGACTCATAGTGATCTTCATATTTACAGTCTCCCCAGAACAGGGATTACAGTCATGCTGTCTCAGTGCACCCTGGGGGTGTGGCCAGTATTGCAGGCCCTGGGGTTCAAACCCCAAGCCCGTGCACCTGCTTACAGGTGCTTTAATCCACTGAGGTATTTGGCCAGCCCTTTGGTTTCTATTGTCATTTATTTCTAGCTTCATTGCACTGTAGTCAGATAATATACATGGGATAATTTCTGTTTTCTTATATATACTTTTGCATGACCTATGGTATAGTATGAGGTCTATTTTAGAAAATGTCCCAGATGCAGCTGAAAAAGATGTGTATTCATATTTGTTTCCATGGAACACACTGTATATGTCCATTAAGTCCTTTTGTTCCAAGTTCTGGTTCAGTTCTGCTACTTTGCTATTTTATTTTTGGTCTGGTTGACCTGTCTTCTTGGGATAAGGGGGTGTTAAGGTCTCCTGTTAAGAATGTGGTATTGGATATTAGAGTTTTCATGTCCATTAACATTTGTCTTATATATTTTGGTGCTCCTGTGTCTGGTGCGTTCATATTTATGAATATACCTCTTCCTCTTGAACTTTTCCCGTAAGAAGTATGTAGTGGCCTGTTTTATTTCATTTGATCATTCCTGGTTTGAAGTTGAGACTGTCTGAGAACAGATTTGCTACCCCTGCTTTTTTCTGAGGTGCTGGGTATGTAGTATTGTTTTGCATTCGTTGACTTTTAGTCTATAAATTTCTTTATGAGTTAAGTGTGTTTCTTATATACAGCATATTGTTTGATTTTTGCTTCCTGAATCTACTCTGCTAGTCTATTTCTTTTAATTGGTGAATTGAGTCCATTTATATTGATGGTTATAATTCACATGTATTGATTTGTGATTGACATGTTATTTACCTACTCTTTTTCTCCTGTGTTTAATTGTTTGCCATTTGTGTTCCTATTCATAGTGTTTCTGGTCATTTTGGTTCCTTGTAGAATATCGTTTCATACTCTGTGTATAGTTGGTTTGTCGTCATGAAATTCTTTAGTTCTTTATCATGGAAGTATTTCACTTCTCCATCAAACTTGAAAAAGAGTTTTGCAGGGTATAGTAGGCTGGGATAGAATTTGTTTTGATGAAAGACTTGCAGTCCTCTGCTCCATGGTGTTCTTGACTTGATTTTTAAAAAGATGATATGTTTTTATTCTTTATTGTGATTGAATGGCATTCCATGGTGTGTATGCAGTATATTTCCTTTATCCATTCATTATTGATTATCTTAAAGCAATTAATTTCCAGTGTGAGATAGCCAGGTAATTGTGACTTAAATTATAGAGCAATATATCATTTTTTAAGAAGAAATTTAGGGATAGAACAGGCTGCAGGTGTAATATTCTGTGGTACTGTGTCTTCATGTTTTTGATCCTCTTGGATCTTCCTGTCTCTTTAGTAAGTGAATTTTGTCTTCAGATCCAGGATTGTAAGAAGTAGTAGCACAATGCTTACAAGATTGTAACACATATTTTAAATGAATGTAAGCTTCCTCCTTGTAATTTCTTTTTTGAAGGTCAAGGCATAATATTTTCCTCCCCCCAAAAATCACATACTCTGATCTGAACTGACTTCTAAGAGTGGACAAGGTACTAACATGCTCAATTCAAATACATGTTGTTTAAAATCTGAAAAGGATGAGTACTATCATGAAATTAGAATAGCATTATGACAAACACAGTAAACAATTAATGGGGGTACAGCAACAATGAATGAGTATAAGCACCTCTCTCTAGATGCACAATGTCAATTTCTATGCCTGTTTTATATAGAGAGTGAAACACATATGTACAATAATTACTCTCTTCTTTCATAAGCCCCCACATCCTCCTTTTTTATGATCCTCAATTCAAGTCCAGGATCTTATGTATATGTACAGTTTTCTTTATCACATTCAGAATTTTGCCTTCAAGAAGTCTGGAGCATAGTCTGGGCTCCAGATCTTGGTCCACGGCATGCTCGGGAGGCCTCAGAGTGCCAGAGCATTGGCTGGGCTCAGATCCCTCTAGTGCGTCTGAGGTCCAGAGGATGTGAGTGTGGCGGGTGCCCCCTGACTTAATGGTTTTTGAAGAGAAATCTGCCATTGTTCTGATGGGTTTTGCTTGAAATATGATCTATTTCTTTTCTCTAGTGGCTTTTACTATATTGTTCTTGTGCTGGATTTCTGGTATCTTGACTTTTATATGTCTAGGTGTGTTTTTAATTGCGTTCATTTTTTTCCTATATTTTATGGAAGGGTCTATGGGGTTTTCAGGGTCTCAGTACTATATCAAACTTGTAGTGATATTCCTGTTTACAGCCTCCCAAGTGCTAGGATTACATGCTTGCTCCACCATACCCAGTCTCGATCACCATTTCAGTGTGTCCCACTGGTGGGGACAGCATGGCAGGCCCATGTGGGTTGATGTTATTTGGAGTTCTATGTGTTTCAGTTATCTGAATGTCAGATTGTTTCCCCATATTTGAGACATTTTCTGCTATTACTTCTACCCGTATTCTTTTTATATCATTTGTGTTGACTCCTTCTTTCACAATGATGCCTATCCTGCATTCTGTTTCTTCCCTATACTGCTCGTTCAAGAATTCCATTATTTTTCTATCCTGTTCTATTTTTTTTTATCAGTGTCTTCTTTAGAAGCACTTAGTAATTCTTTCATTACAGTTATCATTTCTTTTGTTACTTCAGAGATTATTTCTGATGTGATTTCCTCTATACTTTTCTGCTGTTGTTTCTTTACTTCAGATGCTATTATTTCAGAGATTTCAGGTGTGTGATTTACAATTTCTTGTAAGGAAGTGTCTTCTGCATTTGTTTTGGATGTTCTTGGGACCTGAGAATGCATTTTGGTCATTCTCTTTTTTATTTTGAATAGCACTCTCCTCTGTTCTTTGGTGTAGAGGTTTGGTGCAGTTATAACCTTAGCAGCTACCAAAATTCTAACTGAAGAGAGATTATATGGTTAGGGAAGTTATAGTTTTGTACTTACAGAAGTACAATTAGGTACACTAATAATGGACAATGATATTTGGCAGTTGATACACTTTTGTAACTAATGGGTTTGTAGTTTAGACAGTAAAAGCAAACATTAGGTTTATGTAGCTAAGTAGATATTAAATTGAGAATTTGTATTTAAGGTAGTTCCCCTAAGTTCTGTCTGATCACCTCCTCTTGATGTACCTAGTGTCTTCCAGGCAAACTAGTTCACCTGGTTATCTGTTGCCCCCTCTGTAGATCAAGAGAGAAAGAGAGAGGACACTCTCATAGATCTGGTTCTAGCAATGTCTCAGCTTACTGGGTCCAGACCTACCAAGATTGAACTCATCCAGATATGCCTGGCATGGATCTGGCTACTGTGCTCAGCTTCTTCCTGCTTCAGCCCATGGAAGTGAACTTGCTTTGCCCCTCTGGAAAGATGTTCTGCTCCTGGATTAGCTGGGTGGTTCTGGCCCCTAGCCTCTCTGGAAGGACGTCTGCCACAGAGTTTCACACCAGGCCTGTCTGATGCAGGATACAAGTGTGCAGATGGTCCCACACACATGCCTTGCCAGGGCTGGTGTTGGAGGGGATCCAGTGGGCTTGGCAGAGCGGAGGTTCTCAAACATGCACCGTGCCTGGGCTTGGTCTGGAATGGTCCTGCTGGTGCAGAGCAGAAGGTCTTTCCGCCAAGCATGGGCTGGGGCTACATGTGTCCACCGGGTGCAGAGTGGAAGGTCTCACCCACACTGTATGCCTGGAATGGTTCTGGAGGGGTCCGGCGGGTGCTGAGCGTGGATTTTCTCTATTATTAAAAGCATGCTGAGCTATCTCTACTAATTCTGTTAGCACTTTTTAAAAAAGTCTTAATCTTTTGTAATTTCTATTTAATGTCTGGGGCCAATTGAGAAACAAAAGCAATATTCAAGTTGCAGTGGTCCTCAGGAGCCTCTGGGTCTATCTGTGTATATATTTGATAGGCCTTTTGGAAGTGCTCAAGGAATGCTTCCATGACTCATCTGGTCCCTGACTGACCTACATAACTTTAGACAAATTGATAGGCTTTCTAGCTGCCACCTTGATTGCCCCTAAAAACAATTGGCAATACTGATCAAGAACCCCCTTACCTCCATAAGAACTAGAATCCCAGATAGGACGAGTCAAAGGGAAGGATTCCTTCAGTTGTATAGGATCCAAGGCCAGTTGGCCATCTAGGCCCAAAACTAATTTCTATTTGAGCCCTTGGATTCACTCTTTCTCTCTTGTCTTTTTATTTTATTTTTTTAAAAAATTCTTTACACAACTCCTGGGTCTCTAGTTAACAACATATCATCTACATACCATAAGAGAGAAAAGTTAGGATTATTGTTACCAAAAGTTACGAAAAAATGTTGATAATATTTTCCCAAGAACAGTAAAACAAATTTTGAATCCTTGGGAAGTCATGTCCCTGTCACTGGCACTTGTGTCCCCCTCTTTAGATCCTCCTGTTAAAGGCAAACAATTTCTGGGGAGCAGCTTCCAAGAGAATAGAAAAGAATCTACCTTTAAATCTAACATAGCATACCAGGTCTAGTTAGATGGGAGCAAACTTAAGCACCTTAAATATAAAGAGTAGCCAGAAAACTGATTTTTTTTATCAACCATAGACATTTCAGTAGTTAAATCCCTGTGATTATTAACAGGCAACAGCAGGCAACAGTTATACTTTTACAGAGAACATTGACATATATATATATATATATATATATGCAATATAACAGTCGGGATGAAATGTCTGTTTTAGTTATCATGCATATCACATAAGGTTTTGTTCATGTTGGCTTGACATGAATATCTATATCTATCTATATCTGTATATATTATATTTAGACCAGCTGGTAACTCAGAAGAAAACATGTTTTAGAGTGTATATTTAAAGATTAGATAACAACATATAAATACATAAGCAAGTATATAGATCAAACAAATATCTTTACAAAACCAGAGTGCGCTCAAATATATTTCTGGCCAGATTAAATTATGATGACCTTTTTTTGGTCTATGTTTCTGTTTTGTACTTTTTCTACTATGAAGCAGTAACTTGTTCCTGCAACCTTTTTACTTTTGCAGTTGGCAGCAGATAGCCAGAAGAAGCACAGCCTGGGGATGGACTTAGAATACCCTCCTTGTGGCTATAACAGGAGAGCAGCTGCAGAGGAGGCTGAGGGACTCGGAGAGGTGAGTACTAAATCTCTCTAGAAAGGGCAGGACAGCAACAGTAAGAGGAGGAGGTAGAGAAAACCCAGAAGATGAAGTAAGAGCAGCAGCTGCTGCACCCATGGCTGAGGCTCCGCTGGGCTCCACAGCGCCCATGGTGAAACAACAGAAATCCCAAAAGTGTTTCCCATTTTCACCCCAGGACCCACCAAATCTCCAGTCAGTTTGCTCTTTACTGTTCTGGCCATAACAAGGTCCTAGAAATGTCCCCTCTCGATCCACACACACAGTAGAAGCCCCAAACTAATGTAATTTGACACAGCAGCAATAACTGCAATGCAATAGGGAAACTGAGCTAGGGTTCCACCCTTCTGTGTTTCCAGGTAGACTGTCATAAGAGACAAGAAGGGAAAGAAGGACAGAACTAATACTGTTGCCCTCGGTGGTTACC
Source organism: Octodon degus (assembly GCF_000260255.1). Classification (NCBI taxonomy): domain Eukaryota; kingdom Metazoa; phylum Chordata; class Mammalia; order Rodentia; family Octodontidae; genus Octodon; species Octodon degus. The sequence continues at coordinate 10,299 of NW_004524804.1, read as the reverse complement.
CCCTGGTTCGAGTGCAGCTGGGGACACGGGTGCACTGGGGACAGAGAACACACAATTCAGACGAACAACCAAATAGACAACATCCCAGGAAAAGTTTCCTTTCCTGTCTGTCTGTCTGTCTGTCTGTCTGTCTCTCTTTCTTTCTTTCTTTCTTTCTTTCTTTCTTTCTTTCTTTCTTTCCTTTTTGACCTCTTTTCTTTACTAATTGAGACTCTAGGCTGGATTTCAAACCAAAACAAATGCAGGGTTACTGCCAACCTCTCCATAGCTTTCCTGGTAAGGCCACACAGGGTTTCCCCTCCAATAAAAAACAAACCTCATGGGACTTCCAGCCCTAGAGAAAATGAATCCAGGAATATTTATCTATAAGAAAGCAGACTTTCTCAGTGAGAGAAACACTGAGAAACAATGTATCAGTAGTATCACAGGAATACTCATCTGAGACAGATTGACACAACTTCCACATCTAAAAGTTAGGGCCCACCAACACCAGCCTCGAGAGAACAAAAACCAATCAAATCTTACCGAGGTCAGAGCAAGTTCTGTCATTTCTTTTCACATTGTGGCATTTCATTCCTTCAGCCACTTTGGAGGAATTAGCTGAAATCAGCTTGTGGTGCCAAAAACCACCCAGAACTGGCTCACAGGCGCAGAGGCCAGGCAGGCCTTTTTGAAAGTGTCTTGCTCATGGGGATCCTGAGGCTCATTGTCTGAAATTCTGGAAATGGTCAAGAATACGTTGCAGGGGTGACACAGAAACAGAAGCAGACTGACACATAGTTATTAGACAGACAAACAATAATTGGCCAAAACACACAAAAATAAAACAAAAACAGACCTGAGACTTCGGCCTGTCATCACAGAGTGGAGTTGAGTCCAGGGCATATTGTTGTGTCTAACACCTCCTAGGATTCTCAGAGGGGTTCCCCAATAGAACAGCAACACATGTCTTTCTGGTAAGATCTTACAGATGGCTTGATCTGGCTGTTTCGAATGATAGAATTTATGAGTTTTCAGAGACCACCCTGGGGCTGGAAAGTCTTCCTGGGGAAATGGTTTCCAAAAACTTTGGTTCCTATGATTGATCCCAAATAAAAGGACCCAGGATGAGCCCCCAAATGTTATGGGTCACTCAGAATAGGAACCAGATAGGCCAAATTGGAATTTAAATTAAGAGCCTTTATTTACTGAGCTCAGGGACATCAGTCACTTCTTATGCAGGAGAAGACAGACGATCCCATACCCAGGAAGCAAGGGGTGTTTAAAGCAAAAAACCACATCCTGTTTGGCAAAGCAATTTGTCATCTAACACCTTCAGGAACAGCATGACCATTTCTCATTGTACATTCTTTCTGGGAGCATTGTTCAATTTCTATTTAGTGTACATCTGCATTGCTGTGGTCTTGACTACCACAGCAATGCTTTCCAGTTGCTTAGTAACACCTTAGTTATTTGTACAGTTAGAAACATTTTGACCTTTACTTTGGTTTATTTTACAGTTCTATTCTGGGTACTCTCAGTCTATCGATGATTTATTGATGGTACACCAAGCCTCCTTGAAGTCTTACAAGGAAGCAGGGTCCCAAAAAGTTGAACACAGTAATTTTTTACATTAGTTTAACATTAACTCATCACAAAATCAGTTTCCTTGAAATCTGTTTCCATGGACTTTGGTTCTTCTGTACTATATCAAGGTAAGTGCTTTATAATGGACATGAATGTTAGTCTCAATATGTGCAAAGTACTCAAGGGTGTTGTTTTGTATAAGCAAAGTGAGAAAGCAGAAATATCTAACTGGGGCAATGCATCAGGAAGGACCATGATGCTGACTTCCAACTACTACTTCTTAACCACAACTTTCCTCACCATGTTGCCTAGATTGGTCACAAGCTCCTGAGTTTATATCGTCTTCCTGCCTCTACTTCCTCCCCAGTTGCTGGGGTTGCAGTCCTGTGCTACCAGGCCAGGCCTGTGCCATTTTCTTCTCCTATGTACCGCTCCTCACCTGGTCCAGCACACAGCGTGAGGAGCAGTGTGGGCAGTGATGGTAAATGTGTTCACTGCCATTTTAAATTACTCTCAAATGCCAGGGACTTTGCATAATTGGGTAATACCATTTCCAGTTTACAGATGAGACAACTGAGACCCAGAGAAATTGATGGCCTCTATGTCACAAAACTAAGTGACAAGGCTAGAGTTCAAATCCAGAAGTGATAAGATGTAGGGATTAGAAGGCAGGACTTGGAGTTGCATACACTTGGCTCTACCATGGTGAAGCTGTGATCTGAGGCAAGGTATTTCAATTCTGAAGTCTCAGTTTCCCTCTCTATAAAGTGAAAGGGAAATTACTTAGTCCAGAAGGAGGATTAAGCAATAGTGTGTGATGTACGTGCCTGTTTTGCTTGTTAAGTGAGTAATCGGGGGTGTCTCCTTCAAGTCCTGACCCCAGTTCTGGGCCTGACCATTTGGCTTTTCCTCCATCCCTGGCTGAGAGGCAGCAGAGGTTGCCACATGGACTCAGACATTAAGAAGAAATATTTGTAGTGGTGGTGTGGAGTTTCTCTTTCTGCTGGGGGCCCCTGATGCTGCTGCTGAACTAGGGTTAATGGCCAGGGTAGAGCCATGCCCATTTTATGTCCCCATAACAGTGCAAATGGGTGAGGACAGGAAGCAGGCTGGATGCTCATCCTGCAAGGCTAATGGGGAAGTTCAGCCTCTGAGACTCGGAGCAGCTCCTATTCTTCAGGCCTGGTGGAGCATGGGCACTCAGTTCACATCTATTTCACTTCCTAATGCACTGAGACAAAGGACTACCAGATTAAAGACTTTTATTTGTTAAATTTGGTGTCCCCAGCTGGGACCAACAATCTGCTAGTAGTCCTAAGAAGTCTGTTTCCTCTTAGTCTTTTAACTACAAAGAAAGTACTGAAGTCCCCTGTGTCTTTTCCTCTTGGTCTTCCAGTGGCTTCTCCCCTTTAGGTTTGGAATGAAGTCCCTCCTTGTGCAGAGCGCTGTCTGTGTCTACCCAGCTCAGTAGATGAGACACCAGCTGGATCTTAGCTTATGATGTTGCTTTTATAGAGAAAAGGAGGCCACCAGAGGAGAACTCCAACGTTCACACCCGCCAGTCCTCCCAACACCCTCACGCATCATGTAGTTTACACTTTCTGGTCCAGCGGGTGAGAACATCCTCCACCTGTTTCAGGCCAGCCCGCCCTGTGTGCTCTGGCCCCTTCCCCGCCCCTCCGTGGGAAGGACGCAGTCCATAGACTTGCCTCTCATCATGCAGCCCCAGCTTCTGTCTCTAGTTCATCAAAGTCTTCTCATTTCACATATGCCTGGCATCTAGTCACTTGTCCTCACTGAGACATGACATCTCACAGCCATTTAGGGTTGCATTTCAGTGCATGGCTAGACTGCTCCAAGGAAGAAGAGCTGCACACTAATTCCATCATGCAAAGGTCATTACCTGTTGTGTTTCTCCCTAGAGATGGTATATGTTTGTAAATATTCAAGTACCCTCTTGATTTTCCAAATAAGCAGAAGCATGGCCAAGATCCATGACACAGGAAAAGCTGCTCAGTTCATGGTGGCCAGGAAATGGTAGGAAGGAGCTGGGGAGAGACACACACCCTTCCTGTCTCTGACCAGACCCTGCCTACCGACTGAAAGTCACCTCCCCAGGAGCAAGTCCTTTTCCAAAAGTCCCATCTCTAATGTATGAGGCTGTTGGGGGTTAGCTAGATGTTAGTTATCAACCATATAACTTGGATGTGATCTTTGAAATACTATTCTGAACTAAAGCCTGTCTAGGGGCTGGTGAGATAGCTCAGTGGTCTAAAGCTCCTGCTTAGGCAACCTTAGGTAGGCTCAGAGGACCGTAGTTTGATTCCCAGCACCACATAAAGCACCAGCCAAACCCTCAAGGTGGGTTGAGCCAGAGAAAAGAAGAAGAAGAAGAAGAAGAAGAAGAAGAAGAAGAAGAAGAAGAAGAAGAAGAAGAAGAAGAAAGAAGAAGAAGAAGAAGAGGAGGAGGAGGAACAGGAGGAGGAGGAGGAGGAGGAGGAAGAAGAAGAAGAAGAAGAAACAAACAAACAAAAAATAACAAAAAACCCAAAGCTTAAAGCCTGTCTAGCCACCACCTCAGTTCCCTGATTTCCACTGTAACATTAGTAACATTATTACAATTCTTTTTGAGACAGGGTCTTGCCATATAATTCAGAATGCCCCTGAATTCCTTATGTAGCCCAGACTGGCTTGAACCTGTGGCAATCCTCCTGCCTCAGCCTCCCAAGTGCTAGGATTACAGGCACGTGCCATCACACCTGGCTACTTTTTTTTTTTTTTTTTAACAGAGTGACAAATCAGTGTCTTCAATGAGGCCAGTGAGTCTTAGGCCTGGATGTATGTTAGACTCTGTCTCTTTAAGAATTTCCTGTCTCCATACACACCCTAAGCCTAGCACATATATAACCATACCAAAAGCAAGCTTTGTGGAGAGAGGCTTTGTGACAGTTCTTAAATGTCCTCAGTATAAACTAGAGCTCTACTCTTATTTGCTTCATGCTTGTAGAATAAAGCTATTATTATTATTATTATTATTATTATGGTTCAAAAAGTCTCATTTTGTATGTGGGAAAGGGACTTAATTAGCAGTGAGTGAAGCAACTCTGTTAATATATGGTTTTAAGTTTTGCCAAGCTCAAAGGTCACCTTACTACCTTATTATTGTTGCTGCTCTTGACTTGCAAGCTTACAGAAGATGCCTCAGTAAGTCCCTTTTGTTGGAGAGACCAAAGCTGGAGTGTCTCTGGAAAGCAAAACTGAGCAGTGGACTCCTGATCACACATGCCACATGAGCAAGGAGCAGGAAGAACATTTGTATCATATATCAACCTTCAAGGATGGCTGGGAAGCATGTTCTGCAATGGCTTTTGCCCTTCTCCCAACAAAGAAGTAGCCCTCATAATGGTTTGGAAAATCCACTTTGATGCCTCAAAAAATAATTTGCTTTTCTTGTTCTGGATTTGTCTTTGCCCTGCTTGCACCTGAACCAGTACCTGGGAGGAATGTTTTTCTGTATGTGCTTCCATGTTTCAGAGTAGACGTCACAGCTAAGAGAGATACAACTTGCAAAAAGGCCTGTTCTCGAAAAGCCAAAGAAAACACATTTTTGAACTCTTGCTAACACATTTGCTCTGGCAACTTTAGCACTCATTTGCTTCTCCTTTTGTTTCCTTCCACACACCCCTTGTGCACTGCCCATGAATTATGTGGCCTCAAAAGTGACCTGAGGCACATGTGTGCATGGCAGCCCTGTTACCAACTGGCAGGGGTGCCTGGTAAAACAGTATTTATATGCTACCCAGTCCTAAGGGCCTCTCTCAGTGGGACACGGCTCTGCATGAGTCTGAAAGCTGG
>NW_004524804.1:0-4778 GCF_000260255.1 Octodon degus | reverse complement strand
GGACCTTGCACTTGCCACGCAGGTGCTTATGCCATTGGCCTATCTCCCCAGGCCAAGATAAAAGTTATTTTGAGATGTTACTTATAGCAAGGGATAGGGGATAAGAAGAAAAAGGGGGAGATTTAATATTGCTTTCATCTGAAGTAGCATGCTAGAAATGCTCTGGTCTCCTGGCATTTCTCCCTACTTTGTACACTTTAGGTTTCCTGGGAGGAGGCTTAAGGGAAGCTCACTTTTGACTTGGCCTAAAGGTACTGCAGAGGAGAGTTAGCAGAGGCCATGTCTTCAAGCACCTTGGTTCTGAGACCCCCGGGAGACCCTCATAGACGCACACACTGGGGGATGCTGCCCAGAGCAGCCCAGCTCCTTTCTGTTCCTGACTTTGACTTCCTATGCCCTGCATCAAAAGCATTAACTTTCCTTGCTGAAGGTCCAGACACCTCCATGCGCACACTGTCAGTTGGCTCTGTCCATCCCCAGCTGAGAGGACATGTTCTGAGACCAGGCTGCCCTGGGCTATTTGGACAGCGAATTCTGGGACCAGGGCACCTGAGGCATCTTCAGGAAGGGGACAGTGGGCCCTGAATGGGCATGCCATCATTCTTGGGATCTAAAACATTTTGTATTGTGCCTTTAAAAGCTTTCTCATGTGAGGTCAGTGGTATCCACAGCACAGTTTAGGAAACTAATAACATGGAACTGGATTGACACTTGGTCTGCTATCTTAGATCTTCTGTGAGGGCAATATATCTTACCAAACCTCAAATTCTTCATATGTGAAGCTCAGATCCTGCCTTACAGAAAAGGCCAGGGAGAGAGTGAGGATGGACAGAACACTGACCACACGAGCAAGCTGAGAGGGGCCACTGTGCATTCTCTTTCCATTTACAATTATGTGTGTAAGTGACTCAATCATGCCTTCTGGCTACTATTAAAGCATACTTTACAACTGAGTTATAATTTGTACACAGTGAACTGCATAGACATTAAGTGTACAGAGTGAACTTTTGCTTTTACATTTTAGTGCTAGGCTTCTGTCTAAGTGGGATGTCTGAATGTCTGAAATCCGGCATCAAATCCAATATTTATGAAACTTTATGTTTTGCAGTTTCATGTGTCTGTGAATTCCTGTATCTGCAAAGGCTGCCATGTGAATCTGAGGGCTCAATGTTTACAATTGGGAACTGCTGCTTATTCTATCTATTATTTACCACCATGGAGATGGGGATTTTTAAAACTTACGCAAACCTGTAATTTGGTATTCCCATCTTGTCTGTTATGCACAGCACCCTTGATTCATGTGAACCACTCAGCAATCAGTAACTTGCAATTCAAAATCAGCAGCTCTCTTGGAGCAGACAGAGAAGTGTGACACAGTCACCCAAGGCTTGCTGGTTCTGTGTTTCTTCCACAAATTGCAAAGAATACCAATTAGCCACTTGGTGGCACTTTCCACAGCTGGATTTTGAGCCATGATCAATCAGCAACAGGAATCAGGTATTCTGATACATGGAACGTGTTCACAGAGCAGCCTGCCTAAGACAATTTATCATTTGCCCACTGTAAGCCCTTGCCATGCTGAAGTTCTTACTGACCTCTCTTCTCTTACTCCTGCACTGCTTTGGACTCATTGAGTGTCACCTCTGCTACCATGAACTCTTCTGCAAAGGCTCATTATCTTCCATGAGGGTGGTGTGCCGTGCTTGGAAGCACCATCACTGTGCTAATAGTTTGTTCGGTGTATATGTGCACATTCTGCTCCTTAGTGGTCATATAGATCTATGCTCATACAGAACTTAATGCTCATACTGATCTTGGAATGCTCAGTGAGTGCTCTAAGAAAAAAAATCTTAATAGAAGGAAGAACTTTCTGACAGTTGAAAATGTCTACCAACAAGAAGGCTGTCTCAAGACATCAAGTATCTCCAAGTTGGTATTTTTCAAGCAAAAGTGGTACACTCAATCGTCTCATGGAAATAATGTAGCAGGGAATTGTGCTCACAGGGGAGTCAGTCTAGGTCAGCCCAAGTCCTCCAATTGACAGGGATTCCATGTATCCTGAAGGAGTACCAGAAAGGTTACTAGCTCCAGGGAGAAGCAGTAAAATCGTAGATGAAGACCTACAAGCCTGAACAGTTAGTAAACAGGTTTTATAAAACCCAGTACTCTTTTTGTCCATAATTTTATTGAGAAACAAATAGCAATGAGACAGTTTCAAATCAACTAAGCCAGTACTCTTCATGGACACATTAATAAGCACAGGTTTAACCAGTGCTGTATTACTTACTTTGAATACTTGAGTATGGGAAGTGGAGTAGTATGATTAGCATTTATTAGTCCTGTTAAACTACAGCTCAAGCATTCCTAGTACTCCAATTGCACCAGGTAAGTATTCTTATCAGACTGTGGCCTAGTGACTTACTTCTGGTAAAATAAAAGATTAAAAAAAAATCTAATATTAAAGGTTGTAATTTGAACATTTAAAAATATTATAAAATGTACTAAATTTAAAGAGGAAAATGAGAGGGGAAACTGCAAGTTATCTACAATCCTACCACTTGTGACAGCTACCAGTAACACTTTGTGGCTGCATAGCCCGCATATGGGGCATTTCGCCTTTGCATATGCGCATGTGGTGCCTTGGCTTTCCTCTGTGTCCTCCACCTGGCAGCATAATTCACCACCTGAGGTGAATCCTTCCACAGCTTTCTGTGTGTGGATAAGCACACAGTATAGGGCATGTCAAAACTCATTTTACCAAGTGCGATTCCTTATACATACATCTCTTCATTACCCTTATGAAAAGCCTATGAAACATGGTGGAAATGCCTTCAGGTTAACTGGAATGGCCTGAATTAATTCTTTTAAAGTGCCACACATTTGACATCTGTCTTAGTTACATTTTACTCATTGCTGGGACAAATACCTGACACTCAAAATGAAGGAAGGAAAGGTTTATTTAGCTCATAGTTACTGGAGGGTTCAGTCCATATTCCGCTGGCTGCAAGGCAAACAACAGCAGTTCATGCGGCAGAAAACAATGAAGTGCAGAGGAGGAGCAGCAGCTGCAGCGGCAGCGGCGTCCATCAAGCCTCGCTCTTCCTTCTGCGCTGACTGTGAAGACCGGTGCTCCACAGTGAAGATCGGAGCTCCTCCAAAGTGGCGTGGCTGCCAAGATCAAGCTCCGCCGAAGACTGAGACTTCTCCACAGAAGCCAGGCAGGGTGGCAGGAAACCAGGCAGGGCAGCTTCCTGCCTTTCTCAATTCCTGGGCCCTGCCCACCTGTAGGGCGAGGACCCCACGCTGCTGGAGCTGATTCAGCCAAGCTGACACAATGTATCAACTAACACATCATCATTGGAAACCATTATTCATTCCTTCTTGCACTTTGACTGTTTCTTCTGTTTCTAGCTCTCCCCACTATACAAAAACAGCAACTCATCTTTTTACACATATGACTCTACATATAGGGCTTATTGTCCTAGGAAATGATTCACAGAAGTCCAACTTACTGTTTCACTAGCACTTTAGGCTGGATGGGTAATTTACTAAAATTGTGTTGCGTTTCTTACTGGAAGACGGATGTGAGGTATAAAGCCAGGGGCAAAAGGGTCGAGTGCACGTTAGGCGGTCTCTGACAGGCTCTGCACCAGTTCTGAAAAGGCCAGCTGATGAAAGGAGCAAAAGAGGAAAGGGAGAATTGCAGGCTTCCTTTCTCCTTATTGTAGTTTTAATTCCAATTTCAGTGCAGTGAGAACAGATTGTTGCATAAACCCCATCCTGGTCACCAGACCACTGGGGTGATGTGGAGATGACCAGTCCACAGGTTAGCTGCCGTTTCTTGTGGCATCATCTGGGCTCTTTTAGCCTTATTCCTGTTTGTGCTGCACTGTCTGTGAGGCTCAGGGCCAGGGTTTCTGTGTCTTTCCAGATGTTGCACTTTCAGCCACTGTGAGTCTCTGCACTGGTGCTGTGCTGGTCATGTACCACACCACCTTAGAGCAACTGTTAATAATAAATGTTCCCAGCGTCTTTTTCCTTTTGCTCCTGTTACAGTTTGTTCTAATTCAGAGTGTAAATCTGTTAGACAGCTGCCAGAATGGTGGGGTGGTGTACTGTTGTTGCCATCCCTTGGGCACCTCCTATTTGTTTGCTTCATGAGTTCATATCTTTTTATGAATAAATTGTTCAAAGTCCTTGGCCTATTTTCCAAATTCTAATAAATATGTAATCCAACCCACAAAAAAAAATTCCTGATAGGAGAAGTTATGAACCTACTGAGATTTGGGGGTAATGTCCAGAAAAGTGTGGCTCAAAAGAAGAAAGCATTAGTTAGTTTCCTAGAATAAAACCTTTACATTTAGAAGTTTGTCAGTGAGAAAGTCCAGGCCCATTGTTTCACCTATGTGCTAATTTCTAGTCACTACATGTTGTGCCAGCTGAAAAACTTGAGCCACTCAAGTTATTTGACCCAGAAAACAGCAGTATTTTTGTCCTTCAAAGCACTAGTTAGTATGCTTTTCTACATTTTATAGTTCATATAAACAAGTTCTCAGGTATTATGGGTTGCTTAGCATAGAAACCAGGTCAGAGACCAAATTAGAATTTGAAAGAGCCTTTATTTACTGAGCTCAGGAATGTCAGATCAGTTCTTATGCAGGAAAAGACCAATCGGCAAAAAGAACAAAGATGAAAACAGAGTCTGAGTAGGTGGGTTTTTCTAGAGGTGGGAGGGCAGGCAGTATCTCTAGTGGCTCCACTGTTTTTTTTTTTTTTTT
>NW_004524803.1:3757988-3763261 GCF_000260255.1 Octodon degus | reverse complement strand
TTGCACTGTGGTCAGATAATGTGCATGGGATAATTTCTGTTTTCTTGCATATACTTAAGCATGACCTATGGACCAGTATGTGGTCTATATTAGAAAATGACCCATGTGTAGCTGAGAAAATTGTGTATTCACCTTTGTTTGGGAGCAACAGTTTGTATATGTCCACCATGTCCATTTGTTTCAAGCTCTGTTCAGTTCTGTTATTTGTTTGCTAAGTTTTTGTCTGGTTGACCTATCTTTTGGAGATAAGGGGGTGTTAAGATCTTCTGTTAAGATTGTGGTATTGGATGTTAGATTTTTCATGTCCATTAAGATTTATTTTATATAGTTTGGTGCTCCTGTGTTTGGTGCTTACATATTTATGAGTGTTACTTCTACCTCTTGAATTTTTCCCCTAAGTAGTATATAAGGTCCTTCTTTACTTCGCTTGATCATTCTTGGTTTGAAGTTGAGACTGTCCTAGAATAGGCTTGCTACCCCTGCTTTTTTCTGTGGTGCCAGACCATGTAGTATTGTGTTCCATCCTTTAACTTTCAGCCTATGAATGTCTTTATGAGTTAAATGTGTTTCTTGTATACAGCATATTGTTAGATTTTGTTTCCTAATCCACTGCCAGTCTATTTCTCATAATTGGTGAATTGAGTCCATTTACATTGATGGTTAGCATTGAGATGTATTGACTTATGATTGACATGTTATTTACCTGTTGTCATTTACTCCTTTTTCTCCTGTGTTTATTTGCTTGCCCTATTTAGTTGGTTGCTTCTGATCTCTTTTGTGGAGTTCTGATCATTTTGATCCCTGTCTGGAACATCTTTCAGAAGCCTGTGCAGAGTTGCCTTTGTCATGATGAAACTCTTTAGTTGTTCTTTGTCATGTAAGTATGTCACTTCTCCATTAAACTTGAAAGAGAGTTTTTCAGGGTATAGTAGTCCGGGCTGGATTTTGTTTTCATAGAGAATTTGAAGTAATCTGCTCCATGCTCTTCTTGCCTTCATGGTTTGTGAAGAGAAGTTGGTCATAGTTCTGATGGGTTTTCCTTTGAATGTGATCTGCTTCCTTTCTCTAGCAGCTTTCAGTATATTGTTCTTATGCTGAATTTCTGGGATCTTGACTATTATATGTGTCAGTGTGTTTTTAATTGGGTTGAAGTTAGTTGGCATTCTGTATGCCTTGGTTACTTGAATTTCAGATTTTTTCCTCATATTTGACAAGTTTTCTGCTATTACTTCTGCCCATATTTTTTTAATATCTTTTTTTTACTCCTTCTTTCTCATTGATGCCTATTAGTCTCACATTGTTCATCTTTCATCATCTTGCAGGTATGGATTATTTTTTCCTGCATCCTAGTTGTTTTTAAGAGATCTTTTCTTACCTTTTCACCAGCTGCACTAGCATCTTCAAGATCTGAAACTCTGTCTTCACTTTCATTTAAACGGTTTTCCACGCTTGTGATTGAGATTTTAAATTCCTCTATATTTGACTCTCCTTCATGTGATTTATTTCTTTCCTGTATTGTTCATTCAAGGAATCTGTCATCTTTCTAATTTCCTCTATTTTTTTAATCAATGTTTTCTTTAGAATCAGTTATCAATTCTTTTACTGCAGTGTTTTTTTCATATAGGCTTTCCTCCCTTTGTTTCTGTGGTTGATACTTTACTTTAGATGCTATGAGTTCAGAGAATTCTTATTTCAGAAAGTTCCATTCTGAGTTCTTCTATAACTTTCTGCTGTTGCTTATTTACTATTGACACTATTAATTTGTACATTTGAGATGAGCTAGTAGAAAAGATTTCTGCTCTGAGTTCCTCTCTCACTTTCTGCTGTTGCTTATTTACTATCATATTATTAATTCATACATTTGAGCTGAGCTACTGTCCTCTGAACTTGTTCTGGGTGGGCACTGGGTTTCCTCCATATGTTTCTGCATTTGATTCTTTACTGCAGATGCTATTAATTCAGGAATTTCTTTTTTCATTTCCTATCTCAGTTCCTCTATACTTTTCTGCAGCTATTCTTTTTTTCAGAAGCCACTGATTCACTGCTTTCAGCTGTGTGATTCCCAACTTGTTCTGTGTTAGTGTCCTCTGCACTTGTTGTGTGTGGGCTTGGGTTCTGAGATTTCATTTTGTTCCTTCTCATTGTCGTTTTGTGTAGCACTGTCTGCTGACCTTTGTTGTAGATCTTTGGTGCAGTTATATCCTTAGCACCTGCTGAAGTTCAGGTGCAGGTCTACAAAGTTTGGATTTATCCAGTTGTTCCTATCTTGGGTCTGGCTGCTGTGCTCTGCTCCTTACTGCTGCTGCCTTTGGGAGTGAACCTGTTTTTCCCCTCTGGCTAGATGTTCTGCTCTTGGACCAGCTGGGTAGTTCTGTCTCCTACACTCTCTGCAAGGATTTCAGCTGCAGGGTTTCACCCCCAGCCTGTGTGCCAGACCTGAGCTGAGTGTGGAGGTGAAAAGGTGGGGTAGGGGGGAGAGGCAGCTATCCCACACACTCTCTGGGCCTGGGCTAAAACTGGATCTGGGGGTTCCCAGAATGTGACAGAAATTCCTACTCAGTGGGCAGGTTGGGGGTTACTGCGAAGTGTTGGCTGTGTCCCAAGGGGGTGGAAGAGGGACTCACCCATGCTGCACCTCTTCTGTGACTGGTAGGTCCCACCAGTGCAGGGTAGCCAGAAGCTCTCCCACACTGCATGGTGGTTTTTATTTTTGTAAATAATACAGTTGGGTCACTTAAAGTATAAATTTACCTTGAATACATTAGGAAATACATTATAATAAAGGTTTTTAAAAACCTGGGGAGGTACACAAAGAGTGCATACTTCTTTTGCAAATTTTATAATTTTAGAATAATTTAAGGACTATTAGGAAAATGGATTTATAATTGTTCTGTTAGCTTTTGATCTTTGATTTACTGTCTCAGTGATATCTCTATCTCACAATGTAAAGGCAAGCATTTTAAAGAGAAAAAAGTCACCTTTTATTGCTCAGACACTATAACGTGTTTGGAAATGCAGTGCATGTTTGTTAGTCTTGTCATGAAAATTAATGTCTCTGCTTGTTTGTAGACACAGAAGCATGAAATGAAAGGAGCACATGGTGGTTGAAGAAGACAAAGGAGCTAAAAGTATTTCTTTCATAATCAAAATTTACAGTGCTCTGTCAATCTATTGTACAATGGCAATTGTCATGTCATTGAAAGGGATCAGTTCATCTGTTCATTGTGATATATTATGTAGCTTCAATTTTCAAAATGCAGACAGCAACCATCTAAGAAGAATCCCCATGACGCTATGCTGTCCCATGGCCCGCAGCCACAAAGTGACTAAGAAGGTGATCAAACCTCAAATCAAGACAGAGCCACCATTGTGGACACCACATCAAACACAGCAAGTTCATGTGGGACATGATCTCTGAGGTGGGCGGCTTCACCCCCTATGAGCAGCACGCCATGGAACTGCTCAAGATCTCTAAGGACAAACGCATCCTCAAGTTCATGAAGAAAATGGTGTTGATGCACATCTGTGCCAAGAGGAAGCATGAGGAGCTGAGAAACATGCTGGCCGCCATGAGGAAGGCAGCTGCCAAGAAGGGATGAGCCTCTCAGGAATAAAGTTTTGCCGAAAGTTAAAAAAAAAAAAAACAAAAAAAACAAAAAAAAAACAAATGCAACAACTCTGCTGAAGTATTTATCATTAACATTTGAAGTGATAAAATAGGCTCCATTTATTAATAAGTGTTCCATTTGAGTTTTATTATAATTCTATTTGTGAAGATTTTGTGTTGTTTATTAGCTATCATGTACACATTTGTAAGGCTTAAAAACTATGAAACAAGTAAAATATTACAAATAACATTTGTCCCTTAAATTTTTCTTATATGTGTAATTGTTTTAATTGACATTTCCTTTGGAGAAATTTGGATATTTTCTTTGTGTGCTATTGAGTCTCACTTGGAAAGATTATGTAAACTGAGTTCTCCTTGGTTATTGTAGAATAGGGGAAAAGGTAAGGCAAACTAATTTCTACACAGATTTCTGATACGCTTTCTGTTTCTAGGACTGGCTCTGTAATAAACATACCCTATTCTGGTGGAAGAATAGCATTTTGATTGTATATCCAAAGATATTTAGTATTTTCAGGTTCTTGCATGTGGTAAATATTTTGACAAATGAACTTTGGAAGCAGCCACAACTTAGAATGATAATGTAAGAACTAAAGTGATTACTTTTCTTAGTAGAAGACCCAGCCAAAATAAGTTGTGAATTTGTCATGCTGTTAGAATGGTGAAAATTTGTATTCCCTCCCAGCTTAGGTTATTTTTCAATCACAGAGTAAATTTTATTAATATATTGTAAAATAATTTCTAGGTGTTAGCAGCAAGACTGAGTATAATAGTTTTTATTTTGTATGGGACAGACTTATCTACTGGAAACACTGAACCAGGAATGCCCTAATCACTGTGTCAGGGTTTTACCCGTATCTCAAGCCATTATGTGCTGCACATGATTTGTACATTGTTTTTTGTCTGCAAATTGGGTACATGAACAGTTCTTCATTTTTTTTCAGTGAATAGGAAAAATGTAGCCTCCTGAATAAATTTTTTAATCTTAAAGTGGTCTTGTCATTAGAGTTTTTCATTTATTTTTTTCCCTTTTCCCTTTGGGTATTACCTGTAAGATATCTTCCTTTCTAATTTCTGTTAGTGTTAACCTGTTCATATGTAATTGAAGATTCTGAGTTTATGATGTTACCTCGCATTATAATTTTCTGAAATGTGGCATTATGGTTTGTACCCAGATGTCCCGCTAAAGCCTCATGTCTTCCGAAAGCCACATAGGAGGGGCTTTGTGGAGGTAGATGGATCACAGTTTACAATGATTGAATTAGTCCACTGATTGGTTTAGCATAATTCTCAGAGTGGATCATGGGAAGACTCACCTTGCATGTGGTAAGCACCAACCACTAGGCTCCTACCCTGAACGGAATGCACAGGGACAGAAAGGCTTGCTGCTGGTGTCTCCTGCCTGTCCTGCCCGGGGCTGTTTCTCCTCTGCCCCGCCCCCTGCCTTGGAGCCAGCCCACCACGGACTGAAGCCCCTACAGATGTGACCAGAAGTAAACCTCTCCTTCTTTGACAGGTGGGTGTGGCCTATTTTGTCACAGTGATGAGACAGTGATCAAGACACCTGGGATTGCTGCTGTTTATGTAAAAAAAAAAAAAAAAACTTATGGTAAGGTATAAACTAAATTGAATTTATTCCATGCTCTCA
>NW_004524803.1:3751957-3757888 GCF_000260255.1 Octodon degus | reverse complement strand
GAGGAAAATGAAATACCTTGGAATTAACCTCACTAAAGAAGTCAAAGATCTTTTCAAGGAAAATTACAGTACTCTGAAAAAAGAGATCATAGAGGATTTCAGAAAGTGGAAAGATATTCCGTGCTCCTGGATAGGAAGAACCAACATTGTGAAATATTTCACAATAGTATTCAGTCTTCCACTTCACTGGCAATGTCAGAAATTGTTGACCTGCCCCCCCTACAGCTCAACATAACAGCATGGCTTTACTTCTCATACTTTGTTTTTATACTTTTCTCCTGGATGGTTAAGACCAAGGTAAAGCAGGACTTATGCAACACGAGTTGTAACTTTTGGGTCTGATAAGGTCAGTGAAATCCCCTCAGGATTTACGCTGCGATCCTGTACCTCAGATTGTAGAACCTTTGTCAGTGTCAGCCATGTGGATGAGTCACGGCCATTGCTTGGCCAATGTGCTCTTGGGGAACAGACATTTTAAATCAACAAAGGCTGGCTTGTGTGTGATTATTTTTTTCGGGTGAATAATACCATGTTCTTTCTCTGCAAGTCCAATGGAAGAACCTTCATACTTACCTTTTAATCATTCCAAGAACAGTCTTTGTATGAAGATATTTTTAATCAAGGATAAATATGTCATTGTGTAACCTTAAGAGGAAAATTTTACTGGTGCATTAACTAATTTTACAGTAAGATAAAAAACTTTCACTAGAAGCTTAGGTCAGTTACATGTTTCAGTTAGCTTTTTTTAGTGAGGCAATATAAGATCTCAATCATGCAATGCAATTTTTGCTAATAATTAAGTAGTGAAAATAATAAAAATGAAGAATCAGGCTTAATTTTTATAAAAACAAGTAAGATATTTGTTACTAATTTCAACATTTTGATAAAGGTTTAAACTGATATGGATACTTATTCACTAATAGATTCTATTTTTGTATTTTTAAAATGGATTATTGATAGAATGTGGTATGTTACGATTACTAAACACAGCACAATGAAGTGCAGATTAACACGATAATGTTAGTAGTCATAAACCATTCCTTTACATGGTTATTATTCAAAAATCATGGCTTTGGGGATTTTTTTAAACCTACAAACTAATTATTACCTTTTACTGTTTAAAATAAAATTGACAATAGCTAGGAATAAGTGTAAAACTAAGAAAACCATTCAGGGTAAATATGGAACAAACTTCTCAGAGCTGTGTATCACATCATCGGTAGGAGGACACTCAGTGAACCCTTGTCAAGTAGGTGCCCAGGAATCCCTGAAGTGATGTACATCTCCAGGTCATGAGAAGTTTTATTTTCAGTGCTACAATTCTGAGAGTCACCCAGTTAGAAAAGAGAAATGAATGTGACGATTTATGGCTGCTGTGAGCCCTTTATTTTATTTTGAGAAATAGATATTTTAGTGCTACCATTCCATATTAGTTAAATTTATGTTCTTTATAAAGGCACATTTTAAATATACAATGACAGATATGTGGAATTAACCATTTAGGCTCACTGTCTCACCATGTATATACTAGTTGATTCTTGCTGTTGATTATTAATTATAGTTAATTAAAATCCACTAGTTGAAAGGATTAGACAATGAAGACAGGGCAAGGAGAAAAGCTAGGAAACATGACAGGGGCAAAGCCATACATTTATATGCACAAGATGGGTAAGGCAATGGTCCTGAGAATCTTCAACAGGTTTTTGAAACTAGCAGTTAATTGGTAGGGTTCTGACCCTGACTAACTATATATACCGATACCTGTGAACTAAGCAACTGCACTGGAGATAGCAATGTGTAACAGTAGGGTCATGCTCAGAATGCCTGTCATTCTGGTCTTCCAAATATGTACTGCTTGTCATGACATACAAATTACTGCCACACTGTTTCTCAAGTAAATGTTTGTTTTTTTAAAAGGGCAATAAGTGAAAACAAGAGACAAGAAAAAAATGTCACAGGACTGTCTTGCTACAATGCTGTATATGGTTAGATTTCTAAACTTCTGTGTAAAAATATGTAATTGTTTATTCCTATTTTTAAATATTTTTTTCATATTCTGTTGAGACTTAAAGTTTAACATACCAGTACTTGATGGAAAATACCTGTTCCATGTTATGTCTAAGATGTTTCATATTCAGTCAGATAGTGAGGTTAAGCTCACCTGCCTACGTTGTAGGGTAATAATGATATGCTTCTCTTCTGGACTGTTAACAACCTAGGTTTGCAGACCAAAAGTTGGAGAAAAAAAAGGGATGCAAGGATAGCCAACATTTTGGCCTTAATCTTTCAAGATCAGTGAGGACTCAGGACATAGGAGAACCTGTACTGTAACATCATGTAACTCAGTTGTCCCCCAAATTTTCTGATCAAGGAGATTATGGGGCCACAGAGGAAAGTGATTGATGGTGTAGAGTGTGCTAGGGAGAGTCATATAGAAAGAAAAATTCTCTCAGGCTTTCACAGAGAGCAAATTGGTCAAGCAATGGCCACGACTCATCCACATGGCTGGCACTGGCAAAGGATCTACAGACTGTAGTATAGGCTTTCAGTCTAAATCCTGAGGGGATTTTATTGACCTTATCAGACCCAAAAGTTACATTTCTTGTTATATAGATCTTGCTTTACCTTGACCTTAGCCATTCAGCAGAAAAATATAAAAACAAAGAATAAAAAGTAAAGCCATATTAATATGCTGAGCTGTGAAAGGCTCAAGTCAACAACTTCTGACATTGCCAATCCTACGGAAAACCCACTACTATTATGGACTACTAGACTATATTAGAATTTTTTGCTGAATTCACATACCTACAATATTTAAATGACAATGGAATACCCTTCTCTGACAAAACTAAACAAAAGGGGGATACAAATAAAGGACCATTTTGTATCTGTATATTCAAAATAGGATAGATATACAGTTACTTTAATTCAATGAACAGAAAGATTTGTTCTAGTAATGTCTGTGGACAGGATATCATATCTGCATCTTGTCCTATGAATAACCACTAAGAAGACAACAACATGCAGTGTATTATTGAAACTGTCCTACTAATCAGATTTGAAACTATGTCATTGCTATTTTTCTCAATAAAACTATTAAGACATATTAAAATAAATAGTAGGTTATAAATAAAACCTACTAGCTGAAAGAGTTCTGAAAATTCTTTGCCACTTTAAAGATGGACATCTAATAGATGAATAGAATGTTCCAATGAGACTCAGCATTTCACTGAACACCACCACTCAGTAGCTGCAGGTCTGTGTATAAACTATTTCACCTGAAAGCCTCAGTTTGCTCATCTGTGATGACAGAACTATCACCTGTGATGTAGTAAGGATTCAGTAAACCTAATGTACATAAAATCGCTCCAGAAAACCCCTCAGTGTCAGCTACTGTCTCTGTCCTCGATGTTCTGCAGCCCTTGCTTCGCATCAGCCTGCGGCGACTGCTGTGTAATGTAAAGCCCAGAGCTGCTTCTTGCCAGCTCCTCATCCCCAACTCTGCTTCCCAGGATGCACTGCTACGCTGCTCCCTTGACACCCTCCGTGCAAATCCTTAGATGTCTGGCTTAGCCAGGTCTCCCAAGAAGTAGATGCCAAGACGGGTTTCAGTGTGCAGAGATTTATTAAGAGAAATATCCTGGGAGGACACTGGGGGAAATCCAGGAGGGCCATCAGGCCAGTGTGACGTCTGACTCAGACCAAGAGGGGGCGAGACATGGGAAAGCTGTGAGACAGTGTCTCAGAGGCCCAGAGTTGTGGGGAATGTTTGGCAAGGCTGTTGGGAAGTCCCCTTGCCAAAGTGTCTTATGGACCGAGTTCTGGATGTTCCAGGAATAGCCCTACCATAGCGTGCTTGATCTTTGCCTGGGAGCAGCCTGGGAGGTGTGGCCTCTGAGCACACATGGGGAAGGCTTTTGAGTTCATCAGGGGAGACCACTGGTCAGCCAATGCACTTCCTACCACTGGAGCTCTGACAGCCATATTCACAAGGCCAGTACAATATTCCTTTCAGGTAAAGGTTGAAATCCGCTTTCACTTTATGGCACTTTCAAAATGTTCTGTTCACCCTAGCTTAACATTTTCAGACTGAAGTTTTCTCTCTAGTCCTAACATTCTGCAACTATTGTTGCCAAAATACACATAGAATTCTTTCATTTCAGCAATGTTTTGTATTGTTTTTTGCTGCATGTTTTATCCACCTTCCCATTCATTCCTAATGCCTTTCACCCTCTTTTAAATTTTAGCAAGTCATCCACGCATTTCTCTAATGCCATTCCTTCCCTACTCCATTTCATTTGGAGCTGTCCATCTATCTTCTCATGACTGGTATTAGCATTGTTAATGGTTGAGTGTAACTGAGTCATGGAAACCCCAATGAAAGGAGCTGAGGGAAGAACACAACAGTCCTCCTGCAAAAGCCCAGATGTGGACAGCTTGGGGGTGCTGCTGCAGCCCTGCTGTACAAGGCTCAGGGACATGTGACTTTGAAGTTTCTACCTCATTTTCTGCCCCCACACAGCAGCCCTTCCTGTGAGGGCTGTGGGTGAAGCCCTGGCCATCACATCCATGTGTAGAACAACGCGATGGAGGACCTCGAAACAAGGGGCAGACAGCATGCATCCATGGTCCCCAAGGCAGGGTGTCTTGAACCTGTCACAGCTTTTACTTCTTACTTTTGGAAAACATGGAGGGTTTACTAACAATATCTTAGTAGTTGCCTCAGTGATTTAAGACTATTGATGAGTGCTATTGAGGTTGTTCAAATGAATCAATAATTTGGTTCAAAATTTAACACATTGCTTGGTCTTCTACTTTTGAAATACACACAAATGGTGTACTTCAAGTAGCCTTTTTAGTAATCATAAGTTAAAAGACATCTCCTTTCACTTAAGTATTATAGTGATATTCAGTTGATTTTTGTGATGTTCTCCCTTTATGCCTTCATCAGTCACTTTTAAATATGTTGTTTAAAGAAAGCATAGTACACAATATGAAATCTAACAGCTGTTTCATCTGAAATAATATCTAGAATAAGGAAAATTTATCTATGGCTTCCCTAAGACAGTCCCACTGAAGAATGTCTTGGACATTTTCCTTGCAATTATCATTTCTACTATTATGCATCACACATGGCTTTTTAAAATTACTATTTATGATGTTTAACTTGTGATAGTCATGGTAGAGAATAATTTCACTTAGTATATTTCATTTTCCAATTTACTCTTTAAATGTAATAAACTCTCCATGAACTTTTATCCTGTAAATGACCTGATGGGACACATTTGAACTCACAGTGAACTGTCACATGAACTTTCAGTTTTGCTGTGAGAAACATAACAGATGGAAAAGAGGCAGATTTCTCACATATTTTCAGATGCAGTACTTTGACCTGTGCAGCAGAGACAGCAAGGCCAAGGATCCCTTCCTACCATTTATTTTGCTGACCTTATTATCCTCAAGCCTTTTTATTTACATTCCGTGCCTCAACTGGGAAGTTTCCTGTATGTTTGCTCAACCAGAACCTTAATTTTACACCAGTGCTTGTATGTGCATTTAAAGATGAAAGTAATTGAGCTGTAAATTATAACAATTCTCAGAGGATTCACTGAATCTATTGAAATAATATTCAAAATCATTTGTATTCTGGGGCCTTTGAAGATTATTTCAGATTGTAGACTAGTAATCAGCTCCAGGTCCTTTATTTTAAGTAATTTGCAGCTAGAAGCCCAGTTTTCAATGCACACATTATGTACAGAGTCACCCAGGAAAAGGAACGGGAAGCTAACTGTGCACCAGCTACTGTTGTGCCACTCTGCATGGCTAGGCAGGATTCTTGTATACAGCATATTGTTGGATTTTGTTTCCTAATCCACTGTGCCAGTCTATTTCTCTTAATTGGTGAATTGAGTCCATTTACATTGATGGTTA
>NW_004524803.1:3745276-3751857 GCF_000260255.1 Octodon degus | reverse complement strand
TTTACTTCCTATTAATTAAGGGAAGATAAAGGGATAAATAGGATCAAATGGCTCATCTATTTTAAAATAGATGAAGGTAAATTCAAAACTTAAAACCCTCTCCAAACAGACTAGAGCGTGAATCCAATCTAGAAGAAGCAGTCTGTATCTGGGCGCCAGGTACAGACCTGGGTAACAGCAGTCTGTTACCTTTGCCCCACCTACTCACATATAATTATTGCTAAAAAAGTAATATTATACCCATAAATGAAGTGAAATAACTACTTCATGCTAATTTCAATGATGTTACACCTTACCCTCTCCAAAGAAAGATGATGAAAAAATTCAAAGTCATTTTTGCAAAATTTAGGGCATTTCATATAGTGAGTGTAAAATGTGCTTAATTTTATAGCAGTGCCTTAAGTACACTTGTAAAATCTATTAAAGTGGTAGACAATAACTATAGATAGCAAAATGTGAGCTGGTCAATATAAGTAGGGACACAGAACCAATTAATTACTGAATTGTTGCTATGTTTTAATTAGCTTCTGAAATAGAATCCTACTGTATAATATTATTGAGTTCTCATTTATATAGCATTTGATACAAACTATATTATATACTATTTTAATATTTACATAATATTTTATATAGACTATGGTTACATGTAAAAGCTTTTTCTTTATGGATCTGTATTCCTTAGTTCACATGTAATAACAATTCAAGGAATATCTAAAATACACCCTAAGAAAGGTAGTCCTCTTCATACTTGGTAACTTTCTTTTCTGGTTTAGTATTTCTGTGTGGACTAAACAGGTCTCAAGTTGTAGGATCTGAAAGAGAATGAAGAGATTGAATTGAGTACAAAATAGCGTACTCTGTTATACCCTTCAGATTTTATGTACTCTTTGAGGAGTGAAGGAAAGGAGAAAAGAAAGAAAGAGGCAAGGGAAAAAGAAGTATATTTGTGTACATGCAGGACACCTTGGATGATTGTACTGTTGGATTCTGTTGGTTTATTGAAAGGAGCAATTAACAATTTTTTCTCCTTCTTCTTTTTGATTTTCATAATTTTGACCAATCTGGTAATCTGAGCAACTAATTTGAAGGCAGAAATGTGCAACATAGCAATCATTGTTGAATTCCTATAATTTTGTTTAGTCAATTTCTGTATTGATTCTATTTTTTGCTATTTTTTATTCTCTTAAAAATTTAAAAAATAATAATGTACTCATTTCAGTGCTAGAATACAGTTGTTTTTCACTGCAACCACTTTATTTTTATTTTTAATTTTTGTGGTACCGGGGATTGAACTCAGGACCCTTCAGGCAAGCACTCATTTTACAGAGCTATCTCCCCAGCCCCTACTGAGCTATCCCCCTGTCCCCACTGCAACCACTTTAAAGGAAGGAGTAATCCATGACTATTAGCCTGAACCATGCCTTGGATCCACTCAGACCTGTGTAAGGATGCTTGTGAGCTTTGGCAGTGAATGATCCCTGATACGACATGATGGCAGAAGCAGTGGGCACCATTTCACTGCCTTCTGTGCTTCTCCCTGTCCTAAACAGTTTTGTCCACTCAAAGTTAGCATTTTAAGTTTCACCTTTACAAAAAAAAGCATTACCCTTAGTCTGATTTATTTTGAAAACTGAGATCATAGTAATCCTCCATGGGACTGCAGTGATCCACCCAGTGATAAAACCTTTACCTGGGAGCTTATTAGAAATTCAGAATCTCGGGGCCAGGGAGATGGCTCAATGGAATAAGCACTTCCCTGACAAGCACAAGGGCCTGAGTTCAATCCCCAGTTCCAAAAAAAAAAAAAAAAAAAAAAGATAAAATCAGAATCTCAGGCCTCAGGCCAGGCCTGAATTAGAATCAGTATTTTATTTTATTTTTATTTTTATTTTATTTTTTTGATGCAGGGTCTCACTATGCAATTCAGACTCATAGTGATCTTCCTGTCTCAGCCTCCCTAGTGCTGGGATTATAGATGTGCACCACCATGCCCGGTTCTGGGGCATGAGATTCTTAAAGGTGAAACTTAGACACAATAAGACACAATTAGACACAAATGCTTTAAAATATTTTGCCAAGTCAGAATAAAACCTCTATAGCTAAGTAGCAGGTGTTACTGTCAGAATAACATGATGCAATGAAGGTGATTTGCAGGGTAGGGTTGGGTACTGGGGTTGAGCCCTTGCGTGTGCTTAGTATGTATCTGTCACTAAGGGACACCATAATGGTTTTTACTTTTGTCCTTTTTTTTTGGACAAAGTGTACAGGGTGTACAGGGTCTCACTGCATAGATCAGACTCATAGTGATCCTCCTGTTTACAGTCTCTCAAGTGCTGGGATTACAGGCACACACCACCACACCCAGTCTCAATCACCATCTCAGTGTGCCCCAGGGGCAGGGCTGGCACAGCAGGCCAGGGGACTGAACTCCTGAACTCCCAGCCACTGTGTCTGCCTAAGCAGGTGCTTTAATCTGCTGAGCTATTTGGCTGGCCCTCATCCTAGTGTTTTAAAAATCTAGATATGGAAAGTTATGCAATATTGTTTCAGGAATAATACTCATCTTTTAAGTTTTGTATATGGTGAGAGTTTTATCAGGGGTTTCTCTGATTCCTCAGACACTGGCATTTAAGTTCCAACATCCAGGTGCTCGTTTCTCCAGTGTGCACCTTCAGGTATCATTAACTGATGGGGTTGGAAGCTTGAGGGAAGTACAGATTCCTTTTGGGATGAAGGCATAGCTCAGTGTAAAGTGCATAGCATATGTCTTTCACATGTGGGAGGATCTGGGTTTCATCTCTAGCACACATACACACACACACACACACACACACACACCCCTCAGATCATGCTGCAGGCTACTTACTGCAACTCTTTGTGCAGTCTTATACTCTGTCTAAAGCATTGCCATTCTTTAGACACGGAATTAAGATGAAATGAATTATGAAAACTCTCAATATATCTGTTCCTTATTTTTGGAAGTGTATTAAATGTAATAGAACTTTCAAGTAACAGTTCCTTCTTTGGCTTCGGATTTGTAAGTTCAGTGTGTCAGAGTATAAAAGCAAGGATCCTGAGCATGTGGGAAATCCTGCCTGATTAAATGACAGCTGAGGGGATGCAGCCCAGAAGCACAGTACCTGCCTGGTAAGTATGAGGTCTTGAGTTCAATTCCTGGTACTCCCCCACCCTGAGGTGATATCTATATATAAAACAAAATACTACTCAGCCAAAAAAGACAAATTTGAGACATTTTTAGAAAATAGACTCACTTGGAAAACATAAAAGTGAGTTCAATAAACCAGACACACAAGTTTAAATACCATATGGTATCTCTCACATGAAAGGAGCAAAGCACAAGCAAAGAGAACAATAACAGATGGGAAGAAGAGGACAAGGGAATGGATCCCTGACAACAGGAAAGCAGACCAAAGGAACAAGGATGAGATATGAGGGAAGAATAAAGACATGCCATCTCCAGGAACCTGATGACCTCAATTACTGTAAATATTATATACCAACCATGAGCCAAGATTGATATCAACAAGAATGAAAACTGGGAGGAGGAACTGGAGGATGAGAAAGGGAGGGAGGGGGAAGGAGGAGGAAGATTTTTTAAAAAGAAATAAGCTGAAGTATGTACATACAGCCACTCCCCAATATGATGGAAAACTGCAGGTACTGCAGACATGCCAACAGCAGAAAATTTTAAGAAACAAATGCTTAATGAAAAATACCTTACATGGAAATAAGCTTCCAATACAATATTATATGAAGTCGACTAACAAACAATGAGTTAAGTATCACTGTATTTACAAGTGCTAGTAGGATTATGTTGATAGTAGGATGATGGTTTATTTTTATTCTTTGTGCTTTTTCTCTAGTTCCAACTTTTCTGACATAAACATTTTCTACCAGGACTAGGATTTTTGGAGAATAAGCAGTGTATACAGTGAGCTTTAGTTAACATGACCACAGTTTTCTACCTGGGTTTACATTTCCACAAGCAACCTATAGCAATTCAGGTTTGAGTAACCAGGCAAGGTGGCACACGCGTGCAATCCCGGCCCTTCAGAAAGCAGTGACAGGTGCATCCCTAGTCTGAGTCCAGCCTGGACAATTTAGTATCTTAGTGACACCTTTCTCGCAAAACAAGAGGAAAGAAAAGGAATTAATGAAAGAAACTTTAAAAGAGCTGGCAGTGTAGCTGAGTGCAGAGGTTGTGGGTCCAATACACAATACGGGGAGTGAGTGTGGTTGGAGGGAATGGAGCAGTTTCTGGGTTTTTTTTTTTCCTTGTGTTAGTGCAGGCTGAACCCAAGAGCATGTTTAATCTGTCATCTTCTCTAACCCCTAACAGCATGCAGGCTGTGGGGATGCAAGTGAGAAACAGGAATCTTAGAGAAAGAACAGGAATCCTAGAGAAACTGACCATACTGATTGGTCACTGAACCAGGAATAAAACCTGGATTTTGATCTTCCTAGTCACCTTGTTTCTGCCTTGTTTTCTTAGTGTCTGGGTGATTGACTGAAAATGCACTATAGGGGTTTGTTTTTTAATACTTGATTTAAGTGTAAAGTAGATTCAAATTTTGTCCTTTTATCATCATCATCATCACCATCATCATCATCTATGTATTTAGTTGCTGCAAGGTCTCAATCCACAGTTTGGACTCACAGTGATCCTCTTGCTTTCAGCCTCCCCAGCGCTGGGATTACAGGTATGTGCCACTACACCTGGACTCTGTCTGGCTTAGCCTGCCCTGAGAGCCAGGCTGGCTGCAGCATGGTCCAGGGATCCAACCGAGGTCCCTGCGCTTGCCTAAGCAGGCACTTTAGTCTGCTGAGCTATCTTGCCAGCCCATGTCCTTTTATTAAGAAGTAAAATCTAATATATGGAAAAGAAAAATGAATATATTATGAACAGAAGAGACAGCTGTTGAAACTTGAGTACCATGGAAAAGCACTTGGTGAAAAATGGCAATTTAGAAAACTAGATTAAAGCCGAAGACAGCTGCTATTTTTGCTGGGGTCCTAGGATTTCCTGTCTGTGTCGAGATGTTCGCTGCGGCGATTGCCCACCACTGCCTGTTCTCCCACAAACCCTACATTCAGGAAGGGGAAGAGACCTCGTGCTTCAAGTCGTTGCTGTCTGCATGTGTCAGATCTCAAACAGGACATCTCTGAACATATCAGACATTTGAGTAAGTGCCAGCCATTTAATTCTTCCACATACAGTAAGTATGGGACTTTATTTCTTCCACTGAGGGCATTTATTAGGGTTTGTTGTTGTTTTCTCTTTATTTATTTGGTCCTGATCTCACTGTGAAGCTCAGACTCATAGTGATCCTCCTGTCTCAGCCTCCCCAGGGCTGGGATTACAGGCAGATGCCACCACGGTTGCAAACACGGTGCTCCCAGAGTTCCAGGCTAGGCAAGGCATGTGGTACTAGGGATCAAACCTGGGTCCTTGCGTTTGCCATCAGGCACTTAGACTGCCGAGCTATCTCCCTAGCTCTTATTAGTTATTTAGTGAAAGAAAATAAAACCAAAATCTGTTGTTTTGAAAAGAAAATTTAGAAAGTTTCTATATTAAAAAATGTTATTTCTTGGCTTGCATAAGTAACATAGTAGTATATAAAGACCCTGCACACGTGGGAACATATGCCTGTGTATGTAGACATCTCCATCATCGATAGGAAACTCGGCATGACGCTGCCTGTCTTAATCACTTCCTTGTCCCCAGAGCTCACCATGCAGAGGAGAAGTGTGTGGACTCCTGCTCTGTTCCATGCTTGACTGGCTCCAAAGGGGAACCAGCGTGGCAGGGGATGGTGCAGGAGAAGCTGCTCCTGGTGGCTGGGAAGCAGAGAGGAAGGACGAGGCCAGGGGGGAAACACAGCCTTCCAGCTCCCAGGGGCCTGCCTCTTCCCACCAGACCCCACCTCCTAGTAGCAGGGCAGCTACTCCACCCCACAATGCAGTCACCTTTCAACCCTACCTAGGAGCTTGTGAGGCTTTGGGGAACATCTAGATATAGATCATTACAGTGCTTATTAAAATAGTATGAAGAGGGTAAACCTGAGGCATTTGTAGGTAAATGCATACCTTGAGACCTCAGCATTAAGTGAAATAAATAGGACACACAGGTTTAAATATCATATGCTTTCCTTGTTGGAGAATCTCACTATATGAAAAGGGGAATAAAAGATAGCATGAAGGAGGGAGATTTTTTCAGTTGGGAAAGTGAACGAGACATGGAGGAGGGAGGTAGGAAAGGGAAAAGGGATTACAAAAAACTGAGAAGAAAAATGGAAACAAGTTTTTCAAATAGGAAAGGAAATAAGAACTGGAAGAAGAGTAGAGACAAAAAAAATGAATTAGTGTGTGCTATGTTCATGCACAGACTTCCCCATGATAAATGCAGTCATTATGTGCTGCAAACATGGATTAACAAATAATATAAAATATAAATTACCTTGAGCCCCCAGACCCAGTCCTAGCCCAGGTCCGGTGAGTGTGCGGAGAGTTTCCTGCTACCCTGCGCCGGCGGGACCAGTCCCAGCCCAGGCGCAGCGTGG
>NW_004524803.1:3728908-3734601 GCF_000260255.1 Octodon degus | reverse complement strand
ATCAATGTCTTCTTTAGAAGCAGTTATAAATTCTTTTACTGCAGTGTTTTTTTTCAGATTGGGTTTCCTCCCTATGTTTCTGCAGTTGATTCTTTACTTCAGATGCTATGAGTTCTGACAATTCTTTTATTTCAGAAAAAGAATTGGACTCTGAGTTCCTCTATAACTTTCTGCTGTTGCTTATTTACTATCGATGCTATTAATTCATGCATTTGAGCTGAGCTAGTGTCCTCTGCACTTGTTCTGGGTGGGCACTGGGTTTCCTCCATATGTTTCTGCATTTGATTCTTTACTGCAGATGTTATTAATTCAGGGTTTTTTTTTTTATTTCCAATCTGAGGTCCTCTATACCTTTCTGCAGCTGTTTCTTTATTGCTTTCAGCTGTGTGATTCCCAATTTGTTCTGTGTTAGTGTCCTCTGCACATGTTATGGGGGAGCTTGGGTTCTGAGATTGCATTTTGTTCCTTCTTGTCATTTTGTGCATCACTGTCTTCTGACCTTTGTTGTAGATCTTTGTTGCAGTTATAACCTTAGCATGTACTGAAGTTGAGGTGCAGATCTACAAAGTTTGGATTTATCCAGCTGTGCCTGGCTTGGGTCTGGCTGCTGTGCTCAGCTCCTTCCTGCTGCTGCCCTTGGGGGTGAACCTGTTGTGCCCCTCTGGCAAGATGTTCTGCTCTGGGACTAGCTGGGTGGTTCTATCCTCTACACTCTCTGCAGGGATTGCAGCTACAGTGTTTCACCCCAGGCCTGTATGCCAGGCCTGAGCTGAGTCTGGAGGGGACAAGGTGGAGTAGGGGGTAAAGGCAGTTCTCCCACACACTCACCGGGCCTGGGCTAGGACTGGATCTGGGGGGTTCCCTGAACGCGGCAGAAATTCTTACTCAGCGGGCGGGGTTGGGGAGGTGCTGCAGAGTGGTGAGGAGCATCCCAAGGGGGTGGAAGAGGGTCTTACCTACACTGCGCCTGGGCTGGGACCAGTAGTAGGTCCCACTGGCACAGGGTAGCTGGAAGCTCTCCCACACACTCACCGAGCCTGGGCTAGGACTGGGTCTGGGGGTTCCCGGAATGTGGCAGAAATTCCTAGTCAGCAGGTGGGGTGGAGGCGGTGCTGTGAAGTGGTGGGTGGCATCCCAAGTAGGTGAGAGAGGGTCTCACCTACGCTGCGCCTGGGCTGGGACCAGTCGTAGGTCCCACCGGCACAGGGTAGTGGGAAGCCCTCCCACACAGTCACCGGACCTGGGCTAGGACTGGGTCTGGGGGTTCCCGGAATGTGGCAGAAATTCCTACTCCCAGGCAGGCTTCTTCAGGGGATTAATGCTCGAGACTCTTTGAACATATTTTCAAGCTCCTTTTATGGGAGAGCAGATGGAAGCAGATTGCACCTCTTGCCCCAACAAGTGGTACAATTTAAGACAGTAACTGAAGTTCAAATTAAGGTCTTCCAGATTTGCAAATCTTTGTTCATTCAATAGGTTCATACTTCTAGAAGCAAAAAGATAAGAAAAGGGAAGGGAAGGGAAACGAAGAGAAAAAGGAAGAAAAGAAAAGAAGGAAAAAAACTTTCTTGGTCAGCTAGCTGCTAAAGATCAAAGAGTGCTACTCTATTTTTTTTTAAAAAAAAAAAGATCAAAGCATGATAAAACCACTATACTTTCATAATCTTTGTTTTGTAACTGTAAGATGCTGATTTCTGGACCCATTCTCATCCCCAAGAGTAGAATACATGCGTAGAATGCATATTTAGAGCTTAACGCTAGGATTCCTCCAGAAAATAATTTATTTTCTTATCTTTTTGAGACAGGGTTTCACTATGCAGTTCAGGCTGGTCTGAAACCTACTTTGTAGCCCAGGCTGGCCTCAAACTCACAGAAATTCTCTTGCCTCAGCTGCTTGAGTGCTGGGGTTACAGGTGTGCACCACCAGGTCCAGCCCTATTTATCTTTATTGCCAAATATCATTTTAAAAATGTAGGTTAAAATTATTGCCCAAAGCTCTCAGTTATGCAAAGATAATAACTAAGATTTCTGTTTCTCTTGAAAATTTCATGTAGCTTATTTAAAAAAAGTACATGTCTACCATTTATCAAATAATGCAAGAATGTATATTATTTGCTGATATGCATTTCCTTTCCTAGAATCAATTCTTAATATCTACCTTAGTCCTGGGCCATAATTTTTTATCCTAGGTAGTGGTTTAGATATCATTTAGCTGAGATCTAGATTATACTGAATAGAGAGAGACCCATGATTGACCTGCAAATGCATTTACAAGAGCAGAATGCTAGCTACATTAAGCTGTAGTTAGCCCAGTTTTTCTAAAATTAATGTAGTGATGACCGTAACATTAGTGCAGTGCAGAAAATCTTTGCATTACACAAGACTGTGCTTAGAGGTCTAAGAGTCCAGATGGGATCTTACCAGCGATGGTATTTAAAGAAATAGCAGGGGCCGGGGAGATGGCTCAGTGGAATAAGCACTTCCCTGGCAAGCGCAAGGGCCCGAGTTCAATTCCTGGTTCAAAAAAAAAAAAAAAAAAAAAAAAGAAAGAAAGAAAGAGCAAAGAAAAGTGTGTTTCTCACTTTAAAGGGCTTTGTGATCTTCTTAATTCTTTAGCATTTAAGTTCATTTCACTAATTATTTATTTATTCACTTATGTTTTCATAGTTCTGGGGATCAAATCTAAAGTCTTACACATTTTGAAAAAAAGCTCACTGATGTATAACCACCAGCACTTGAGTTCACTTTTACCTCAGCCCTTAGTTCATTGTCAAAAAGGTTGTTAGAAAAAAAAGTTTATTTTGTTATTATTTATTTATTTATTTTGTATTTTAGGGGTCTACAGGGCGTTCAGGGTCTCACTACCAGATCAGACTCATAGTGGTCCTCCTGTTTACAGCCTTGCAAGAGCTGGGATGACAGGCATGCACCACCATGACCAATCTCAATTGTAGTCTCAGTGCACCCCGGGGACAGAGCTGGCACAGCAGGCCCGGGGATTGAACCCCAGCCCCTGAGCCTGCTTGTAGGTGATTTAATCCACTGGGCTATTTGACAGGCCCCAAAAAATTGTTTAAAGTAACAAAGTTTCATTAAAATAAATGGGTGCTATTATACCCACCAGTGTTCAGATATTGAAGGGGAAAGAACACAGTTTCCAGGAGCAAATGAGCCTCTTCAGAAGGTCTTTCTTCAGCTGTCATTTTGTTATCTGCTTACAGTTTGTGAGGAAGCACATGAATTTCCCTTTTACAGTTGAGAAGAGGATTTAATTTTTGGCAAAGCCTGCTAAATGGTAAAGTAATCTGACCCTCTGGTGGTAGTAAGAAATAAGCTCACACACCGTCTTTGACTTTTTGACATTAAATTTGCATGGAAATGAATCAAAAGAAATAAGTTGGTAATTTATCTTAACTAATTGGTTATAGGTTAATTGATATAGAAAAATTCCAAGGCTTATAATTGCTAGTACTTAGAGAAAGATAGCAGTTTCTTCGATTTGGGGGTCATTATTTTTGAATCTTAAAGTATACGTTTCTTACCTTATGACCACAGTAATAAAATATCATTGAGAAAGAGTTCAGGATATATTACATTAAAATATTAGTACACTGAACATGTATCAAAATGTTATTAAAACTAATGAAATTTTAGACATGATATGGAAATGGCAGAAAACAAAATTTATTCATTTTAAATATTAGAATGTTATTTTTTCCTGCTTTTACAATAGCTTCTGAAGTCTACAAAGAGACACTGTTTCTAATAAAAAAGTGTTAAAGACATTAATATAAATTTAACATGGATTTTTAAAACTTAAATTTTCCACTAATAATGTGCAAGTACATTAGTCAGAGTTGTTTGTTGCCAGTGATAGAAATATAAATACATGAAATGTGTGGCAATCACATACAAATATAATCTTTACCATATTATGTACTATTGTGTATCTCCTAAAAATTTTTAACACTTGAGGCATTTCTTTATGATGTAATATTCATCATCATTCTTTCAGAACACTTCATACTGTGCTACTGCTTACATCTATCATAATGTAGTTCATCTTTCCACTTTGTTTGACATTTTAATTATTTTCAGTAAGGTATTTCTAAATTCTCTGCCCAAGTGTAACACAATAATTGATTGGAAACTTTGTAGCAATTAAACTTAAGGCCACAAATATTTCTTGGCCTCAGCTTCCTGAGTGCCCATTTCTTAAATAAAATTTCAATCTACTTTTGAATTGTTGGTCCCTTTTTCTTGTTGGTATGAGTGGGCAATCCTGTCCAAAGTTTCTGTGTTTAATTTAAACCACTACTATAAGAACACTACTGAAGTTTACAACTAAAGTTTAAAACAATCTTTATTGAATATAAAAGCTTTGGGAATGATTATGGATGCAGTCCGATCATCAGAGAGCACATACCCACGTAATGAGGACGTCCGGGTATTATCATTTCCATCTTCTGGGCTAGGCCTATAGCTCAGTGACACAAGTGCCTGTTGGGCAAGCTCAAGGACCCAAGTTTGATGCCAGGAACTGGAAAAAACATTCTACCTCCTGTGGAATATTTGAACAGGCATTAGTATTTATCAAATTGATTTCAAAAGGACATAGAATATTGCAATGTAATGACATTGAGTTAATAGCTGTAGATGCGATGTTTTATTCCCGCACACATGTGTGTGTCTTGTCTCTGAGTATCCTTAAAACAAGTTAGAGAAAGAAGGTAAGTATATTCCAGACCCCTCTTTCTGTTCACGTGTACTATCAGAACTTTAAGGACAATGCTAAAAGCCTCTGCCCTGCTAGAATTGTAAAAAGTACTTACATGTGTCACTGTTCAACCAAGGAGGAAAAGTGCAATTTCAGACTGTGTACAAAATCACAGCACTGTGACTATCTCATCTTAAGGTGTAGGTGCAGCTAAAGCTATATCCAGAAGCAATTTTACAGCCTTAAGAGCCCTACGCTGTCTGCCACCGCCATGTATTGCTATTGAGATCCAAAATGGGTAAAACACAAATGCATGTTAGAATTGATCTAAAATAAATTTATCAACTGGTTTACTTTTTTATTGAGAAATAAATATGAATGAGACAGTTTCAAAGCTGAGTAATAGGACAGTTTTAATAATCAATACCTTGTACATTGTTATCTTCTTAGTGGTTCTCCATAGTACAAGAAGCAGACAAGATATTCCGTCCAAACACTGTTAGCACACCTCTTTCTTCTCATTGAATGAAGTGAAAGTAGCTGTAAATTTATCCTAACTATTTTGTATATATAAATACAAAATGATCTTTCTTTTGTATCCTTTTTTTTGGTCCTGTTAGAGGTGAATATTCTACTGGCATCTAGATACTATAGGTGTTTGAATTTAAACTGGTTTACTTTTAAAGAAGGTGTTTTGGAAAATTACAGTAATGTTCACACTCAAATGCTAGGACATGAACTAATACATCAGATGCAAACTAAAGCAAATTTAAATGTAGTGAGTAGAACAGGAAATTTCCTACTCCACTGTAAGTGAGTGGGTTGAAATATTCTTTTCTTTCTTCTGATATTTTGGATTGAATCCAGGGTCTTCGCACTGAACTACATCCCCAGCCTCAGCACTCCAGAGTTACAGGATTACAGGTGTGCCCTACCATGCCTGGCTTGAAATATCCTTTTTTTTTTTTTTTTTTTT
>NW_004524803.1:3712899-3722722 GCF_000260255.1 Octodon degus | reverse complement strand
AAAGGAATAGCAAACCAAACTGAGAGCCCAAAGATGGGAAGAAATCATAAAGACTAGAGCAGAAATTAATTCAATAGAGAAGAGGAAAAGAGGTCAAAGAATTAATGAATCAAAAATCTGGTTCTTTGAAAGATGAAATAAAATTGATAAACCCCTAGCTAACCTCATCAAAAAGAGGAAAGAAACAATTCAAGTACAAGCAATGAGGATTGAAAAAGGTATAATTATCGCAGACCCAGTGGAAATTCAGAAGAATATCAATAACTACTTTGAGAATCTTTATTTTCACAGAAGACACAGACTAAATAGACAGATTCCCAAAAGTAAATCAAGAAGATACAACTCTCAATAACACAGTAACAGCCAATGAAGTGTGAAATGAAATAAAAAATCTCCCGGCAAAGCAAAGTTCAGTTCCTGATGGATTGACAGCTGAATTCTACAAAAAAGTTGCAGAATATATAATCCCTATACTCCTCAAATTCTTCAATGAAATTGAAAAGGAAGCAATCTCCCAAAATCATTCCTGGAGGCAAGTATTATACTGATACCAAAACCAGGGAAAAAATGCAATAAAAAAGGGGAGCCACAGGCCAATCTCCCTCATGAACATAGATACAGAAATTCTCAATAAAATCCTAGAAAATAAAATACAGCAAATCATCAAGAAGATCATCCACCATGACCGGGCAGGATTCATGCAAGGGATGCAAAGATGGTTCAATATTTGCAAATCTATAAATATAATACACAATATCAATAGAGTGAAAACTAAAAACCACATGATCATCTCAATTGATGCAGAAAAGGCTTTTGACAAAGTACAACATTCATCTATGTTCAAAGTCCTTTAGAAAATTGGAATAGATGGCCTCTACTTCAATCTGATAAAAGTCATTTATGACAACCCAATGGCTAACATAAATCTAAATGGGGAAAAACTGAAATCTTTTACTCTCAGGTCTGGTACAACACAAGGATGTCCTCTATCACCACTCCTATTCAATATAGTTCTGGAATAGTTAGCTAGAGCCAATATAAAAGAGAAAGAAATAAAAGAAATAAGACTAGGTAAAGAAGAAGTTAAATTATCATTATTTGCAGATGACATGATACATTATGTGGAAGACCCAAAAAGCTACTAGAATTAATATAGAAATTCAGTAGCATAGCAGGTTATAAAGTCAGTACCCAAAAATCAATAGCATTCCTTTACACAGATAACAAACACACTGAGAGGTACATAAGAGAAACATTAACTTTTACAATAATACTGAGCAAAATGAAATACCTTGGAATTAATCTAACTAAAGAAGTCAAAGGTCTTTTCAAGGAAAATTACAGAACTCTTAAAAAAGAGATCATAGAGGATTTCAGAAAATGGAAAGATATTCCATGCTCCTGGAAAGGAAGAATCAACATTGTGAAGATGGCCATACTCCCTAAATTGTTCTACAGATTTAATGAGTCTCTATGAAACTTCCATGAACATACCTCACAGAGCTAGAGAAATCGTTCCTAAAATTTATTTGGAACGGAAAAGACCTAGAATAGCAAAGGCAATCCTGGGCAACAAAGACAAGGCAGGAGGCATTACAATTCCTGATTTGAAATTATACTGCAAGTCTCCTGTGATAAAATCAGCATGGTACTGGCAATTAAATAGACCTGAGGATCAATGGAATAGGTTAGAAGACACAGAAGCCTCTATGAACACACTCAGCCACCTGATCTTCAATAAAGGGGCCAAACATACTTAATGGAAGAAAAATAGCCTCTTTAACAAATGGTGCTGGAAAAACTGGCTCTCTACATGCTGAAAACTAAACCTTGACCCAGGTCTATCACCATGCACTAAGCTAAAGTCAAAATGTGTTAAAGATCTAAATATTAAAACAGAAACACTAAATCTCCTGGAATGTAGGAGGAACTCTTGAAGACATAGGAGTAGGCAAAGAGTTCATGAACAAAAATCAAATCACATGGGTAACATTTGAAAAAATTAACTGGAACCTCCTCTTATTGAGAAGTTTTTGCACATCAAAACAATTTATCTACACAGAGAAAAGACAACCCACAAACTTGGGAAAATCTTGGCAAATAATCAGAGCAGACAATCAGAGCAGACAAAGGTCTGCTCTCTAGAATTTATAAAATAAAACTTAAAAAATATTTGGGGTCCAAAATTTAAAGACCCAATCCAAAAATGGGCATCCGAGATAAACACACTTCTCAGAGGATGAAATTAAATCAAATAAAATATTAAAAGATGATCCACATCACTAGAAGTCTATGAAATGAAAATTAAAAGAACACTGAGATATCATCCTAGCCCAGAAATAATGGCTGTCATAAAGAAATAAACCAACAACAAATGTGGGAGAGGCTTTGGGGAAAAAGGAGCCCTTGTCCACTAAATGTGGGAATGTAGACTGGTGCAACCATTATGGAAGTCAGTGTGGAGACTCCTTAAATCTAGGAGTGGAAATCCCATTCAAACCAGCTATTCCCCTACTGGGAATTTTCCTGGAGGATCTGAAAACACCATATCATAGTGAAATATGTGAGCCTATGTTTATAGCAGCACAATTTGTGATAGCCAAGTCTTGGAAACAACCAAGATGCCCATCACTTGCAGAATGGATGAAAAAGATGTATTTTATACAATAGAGTATTACTCAGCTATAAAGAATGATAAACTCGAAGCCTTTATATTGAAGTGGAAGCCACATGAAGATATACTCATAAGTGAAATAAACCAGACCCACATGTGTAAATATCGCATTGTCTCCCTAGTATATGAACTAAAAAGAAGAAATACAAGTAGAAAGGTATAATACAATTAAAAGGAAAGCAAGGACTTGAGGTTTAGACAATGAACAGAACAAGGAAAAAAGCTAGGAAACATGACAGGGGCAAAGCTATACATTTATATGTACAAGATGGGTAAGGCAATGACCCTGAAGAATCTTTACAATGTTTTCAAAGCTAGCTGTTAGTTGGTACAATTATCATGCTGACTAACTATATATGCTGATACCTGTGAACTAAGCAAATGAACTGAAGATGGCAATGTGTAATAGTAGGGTCATTCTTGGAGTGTCTGTAATTCTGGTCTTTTGAATACGTGGTACTTGTTATGACATGCTGGTTGTGGCCATGCTCTCTATTGGTTAGATGTTTGTTTAAAAAGGAAGGGGGTGATGAATGAAGACAGGAGACAGGAAAAGTGGTTTTGCGGGCCTACCCTGCTGCAAAGCTGTATATGGTTAGATTTCTAAACCTGTGTGAAAAAATATGGAATTGTTTATTTCCACTTTTTAAATATATTTAACTTTTTAAATGTTTTTTCATTATATTCTGTAGGGACTTAAAGTTCATCATATCAATACTTGCTGAAAAATACCTGTTCCGTGTTATGCCTGAGATGTTTGATATTCAGACAGATAGTGAGGTTAAGCTCAACAGTCTAGGTTGCAGGGTAATAACAATAAGCTTTTCTTCTGGAGGGTTGCCAACCTAAGTTTGCAGAACAAACATGGGAGAAAAAGAAGGGCTGCAAGGACAGCAAACATTTTGTCCCTAGCCTTTCAAGGTCAGTGAAGACTCAGTACATAGCAGAACCTATACTCTAACATCATGTAACTCAATTGTGTCCCAAGTTTTCTGATCAAAGAGATTATGGGGCCACAGAGGAAATTGATCAATGATGTAGAGTGTGCCTAAGGTATCACATGGAGAGAAAATATTCTCTCAACAGAGAGCAAATTGTTCAAGCAATGGCCGTGACTCACCTACATGCCTGACACTCACTGACAAAGCATCTACAAACTGTGGTACAAGGTTTCAGGATAAGTCCAGAGGGGATTTGACTGACCTTATCAGACACAAAAGCTACATTTCTTGTTACATAGGTGTTGCTTTATCTTGGTCTTAACCATCCAGCAGAAAAGTATATAAACAAAGTATAAATAGTAAAGCTATATAAATATGCTAAGCTGTAAAAGGCTCAAGTCAGCTACTTCTGATATTGACAGCATTATTGAAAACCTACTACTAATAAGGACTACTAGGCTATTTTGGAATATTTTTTCTGAATTCACACACCTATGATATTTAAATGACAAATCTAAACAAAAAAGGGGGATACAAATGAACAATATTCCTTGCTTTTGGATAGGAAGAATCAACATTATGAAAATGGCCATACTCCCAGAGTTGTTATACAGATTTCATGCAATCCCTATTAAAATACTGTCAACATAACTCACATATCTAGAGAAAACATTCTTAAATGTATTTGGAACCAGAAAAGCGCTAGAATAGCAAACGTAATCTTGGGCAACAAAGGCAAGGCATGAGGCATTACAATTCCTGACTTTAAATTATACTACACAGCTACTGTGATAAAATCAACATGGTACTGGAAAAAAACCCTGAGGATCAATGGAACAGATTAGAAGATTCAATCACAGCTATAAACTCACTCAGCCATCTTGTCTTTGACAAAGAGGCCAAACATTTTCACTGGAAGTAAGAGCCTCCTTAACAAATGGTTCTGGAAAAAGTGGCTCTCCACATGCCAAAAACTAAAACTTGACCCAGGTCTACCACCCTGCACTAAACTAAAGTCAAACTGGATTAAAGATCTAAACATTAAGACAGAAACAAATACTAAATCTCTTGAATGGGAAAGTAGGTGGAAATCTTGAAGGGATAGGTAGACAGTTCATAAACAAATACCAAAGTGCATGGGAAATACTTCAAAGAATCAACAACTGGGATCTCATTGACAAGTTTCTGCACATCAAAAGAAATAACCAACAGCATGAAAAGACAACCCACAAACTGGTAAAATATCTTAACCAACAATCACTCAAACAAAGGTCTTTTATTTAGAATATATAAATAAGTTTTAAAAATTTGCCTTCAAAATATATTGACCCAATCCAAAAATGGGCATCAGAGATGAATACACAATTCTCAAAGGAAGAAACACAAGTGATTATGAAACAGTGTTCCATACCACTGAGCATTTGATAAATGCAAATTAAGACAACTTTGTGATACCATCTTACCCCAGAAAGAATGGCTATCATAAAGAAATCAACTAATAATAAATACTGGGAAGGCTGTAGGGGGAAAGGAAACTTTCTCCACTGTTGGTGCGAATGTAGACTGGTACAACCACAATGGAAATTATTGTGGAGGCTGCTCAAAAACCTAGGCCTAGAAATCCCATTCAATCCAGCTATTCCCATTCTGTGTATTTTCCCCAAACAACTGAAAATATCATACCATAGTGACATATGTGTACCCAGGTTTATAGCAGCACAATTTGTCATAGCCAAGCCTTGAACCCAACCAAAATGCCCATCACCTGAGGAATAGATGAAAACGATGTGTTATTTTTATACAATGGAGTATTATTCATCTATAAAGAAAGACAAACTTGAGGCCTTTATAGTTTAAGTGGATGCAACTAGAAGCTATACTCATAAGTGAAATAAATCAGACTCACATATTTAAATATCGTATTGTCTCTCTAGGGTAAGAACCTGAAAAAATACATAAAACTGAAAAGATATAATAGATATGGTAACATAGAAAGAAACTGAACTTAAGGATTAAGCATCAAAGATGAGAGAAAGGAAAAAAGATGAAAAAAAAAGGAAGGGGGAAAACATGAAAGTATATATACAGGATGACTGAGATGATTGTACTAATAATTTCCAACAATTTTTTTTGAAAATAGCAGTTAATGTTTAGAATTTTCACCTTGACTAACTCTATATGCTGATATTTGAAATCTAAGCAAATACATCGAAGACAGTAATGTGTAATACAAAAATCCTGGGTGAATATGCCTCATCTTGAGCTTCTAAATGTGTACACTTTTTTTTTTTTCAGAACCGGGGATTGAACTGTGCCCCTTGTGCTTGCCAGGCAAGGGCTTATTCTACTAGCTATCTCCCCAGCCCCTGTGCACCATTTCTAATGTCTTATCAATTATTATGATACTCTCTTTTAAATAAATGTTTTTAAAAAGTAAAAGAGACAAGAAAAAATAAAAGTTCATTGAAAGGAAGCATTAATATTCAATTTTATTTGTCAAATCTTGAATAACTGTGTTAATCTGATGATAAAACAGATAACTACCATTGTTAATTGACTGTTCTTGTTTTGAAAAATCTGTAACATATGTATTGTTGTATGTTACCCTGTTTCTCTCTTTGTTTCTGCTATTTGTTTTTGCTTTTGTTTTACTCTTCAAAATAAAATAGGTGTGCCCTGAAGATGGAGGCTGCAGCAGCAAGGTTGCTCTGCCCCGGTTCCTCGCTCCACACTCCAGCCATCACCCAGCATGTGCCTTCTTTTAAGGGGGCACCTGTTGTCAACAGAGAATTCAAAGAGCTAAGCCCTGAGGACTTTAAGGGGAAATATTTGATGTTTTCTTCTATCCTTTGGATTTCTTGTGTGTCCTACAGAAATTGTCGCTTTTAGTGACAAAGCCAATGAGTTTCACGATGTGAACTGTGAAGCTGTGGCAGTTTCGGTGGATTCCCACTTTACTCACTTCACCTGGATCAATACACTAAGGAAGAGCAGCAATTTGGGCCATAAGAACATAGCACTTTTGTCAGATTTAACCAAACAGATTTCCCGGGACTATGGTGTACTGTTGGAAGGTCCCGGTATTGTACTCAGAGGACTCTTCATAATTGACCCCAATAGAATCATCAAGCATCTGAGTGTCAACGATCTCCCAGTGGGCCCAAGCATGGAATAGACCCTGCACTTGGTGAAGGCATTTCAGTTTGTGGAAACCCACGGAGAAGTCTGCCCAGTGAACTGGAAACCAGATTCCTCTACAATCAAGCCAAGTCCAGCAGCTTCCAAAGGGTGCTTCAAGAAGGTCCATCAGTAGATGGCCACGTGTACCTTCAGCTGCCAAGCCAGGTCAGAGCCACAACCACACACCCACAGGCTTTCAGAGATGATTATTTTATAGATGGCAAAGTCCAATTACTCTTTTTTTTCCCCCAATTACTCTTGTCCTTAAAAATAGTACTCTTTTGTCCCCATAATTTTAGAAATAGTACTCTAAATGCTCTGTTTCTGTAACTCTGGCTAGGGCTTTTTAAAGGTGGTCAGTTGCTGACCTCAGGAGACCTCCTCCCTGGGCCATCTCTACAGCTAGCAAAGTTTTCATAAACCCAGTTACCTTTTCTTCAATCATGTCCTCAGTCAGTAAAGAAAGCATTTTTGTTTCTTATCCTTCCTTGATCCATTGCTCTACCAAAGTAATACCACCTGCACTGAAATCTTCTGCATGAGAGTCCTATGATTTCCTTCTTCAATTCCTTTGTATTTTTAGACTGAACTTTCTTTTAAGGTAGCAAAGATTATGTCCTGTGTTGTTAGCATTTAAAGTGCATGTACACATAGTGATGGAAATGAATGTGAATCATGTTACTAAAAAGCCTGAAGACAAGGGATTTACCAGATCATGCATGAATGATACCCATCCCTGAGATTTACATAGTTATTTTACTCATTTCATCCATGAACTGGCTTCAGTCTGCCTGTGTTCCTAGATATTAAGTATGATTAGAAAGGCCATAATTTTTTTTTTTTTTTGTGGAATTCGGGATTGAACTCAGGCCCTTGCCCTTGCCAGGCAAGTGTTTATTCTACTGAGCTATCTCCCCAGCCCCAGAAAGGCCATAAATTTAACTTGTTGGTTCAATATGACTGAATTTTAAAATCAATGCAATTTCTTCCTCGAAATGCTCAATGTAAGAATAAACATATTTTTAAATTAAAACACAAAATATTTTTAACAGTTTGGTCTTTTCACTTATTCTGGATTATCTGTAGCTCTGTTAGTCTATAGTTATTCATTCATTTAACAAATTCTAATCAAAGGAATATGTTTAGAAGATAACAGTGACATACTAACAATGACAACTGACAATTAATTGAAAGATTAATATGTGACAGGAACCGTGACTCAGTGCTTCACTTATGTAAAGCCATTTAGTGGTCACAAGAACCCTCTCAGGTACGTTATATTCATACTGCATTTCCATCTTAGACATGAGGAAATTGAGACATAGAGAGGTTAAGTAATTATTGCAAGATCATAATGTAATAAACGGCGAGATGAGATTTTGACGTCCCTTTGGCCTAATTTCAGAATTCCTACTTTTAATCACCAAGTACAAGGGAATCAATAAGTGCAAAGAGAATTTAACAAACAAATTTGGGAGACTGGGCGTGGTGGCACGCACCTGTAATCCGAGCTCTTGGGAGGCTGTAAACAGGCAGATCACTATGAGTCCAATCTAGTAATGAGATCCGGAACACCCTGTACATCCTTCCCTGAAAATAAGTGAATAAATCAATAGATAAAAATTTTAAAAAACCACAAATTTATGCTGGAGGTGTAGCTGAGTTTTATAGCAGGTGCTTAGCAAGTGAGAGGTCCTGGGCTCAATCTCCAGAAGAGAAAAAGAAAAACAAACAAAAATCCCCAGACCTTCTAACTGAATTATGAAGGCTGATACAGAAGAAAATGATCATTCATTAAATTTGGAAGGGAACAAGGTACATAAGATAACATACATCTTGAGAGTCATGAGCAGATTAAAGTAAAACTAACTCAAAGATCCACATCCTAATGTATAATGAGATTCTTTTCTACTCGAAACATTTTCTTCTAAAGAAAAGTAAATTAAACATTAAATATTTTATATTGAAACACCTTTCAAAGAAATATAGGTTGCATTATTTTTACAGTACGTTCTTCATTTCATCTTAAACACCTCTGAAAGTGTCCAGAACTTCATGTGTTTGACAGTGAAGCTTAGTGTGTGATGAAGTCAGGGTAATTTAGGGTCACTTTAATTTATGAAAAGTTTTAGACACAGGATAAAACCAGAAACATGAACCAGATGCTGAATCACATATGTTTCACCACAGGTACAAATAAATGAGTGTTCTATTAGCTATTGGGTGCTACAATTGTAACATTTTAATTCACTGAATTAAATAACAGTATGTAGTACCTAAAATGAAAGGTTATGGTGAATGTAAATTATAGTGTGACTTTTAGAAGATTACTAAAAGATATTTAAAATGGGATGTCTGCCTATATTTCAGAGTGAGACCATGAACTGTAATTTGGTCACTTAACTAGTCAAATGAATTCATTGAGTTGGTTCTCAAAGAAACACTGGCAGTAACTATGATGAGAAAAGTAGAAATTGGCTTTAATTACTGGTCTTATTAAAATAATTATGCTCTGTATTTGTACATGCAGAAGTGTATCACATCTGATGCCATGTTTTCTCCTAACAGCTCTAGGTATTTAGGAAGCTAACAGAATCTGTTTTTTCCTGTAAAGGAAAATTACATTATGAAGAAATGAATTTGGTGTAGGCAGCTAAATTAGATAGCAATATTATAGTTAGTCAGACAGGGCTAGGCCCTCAGAAGGAGCCAGAATGCAAATGTGAGAAAGATAAACACTCCCACTATGGGCCAGACCTCAAGACAAAAGATCGAACAAATGTATACCTCTCTAAATATAAGCATTCAGAACTGATGTTCACAAATTCTGACATTGTCAATCATACAGAAAATCCACTACTATTATGGACTACTGGACTATTTTGGAATATTTTGCTGAATTCACACACCTATAATATTTAAATGATAAAACTAAACCAAAAAGGGGCATACAAATGGATGACCGTTTTGTATCTTTATATTCAAAATAG
Organism: Octodon degus; assembly: GCF_000260255.1. NCBI lineage: Eukaryota > Metazoa > Chordata > Mammalia > Rodentia > Octodontidae > Octodon > Octodon degus. The sequence goes on along the minus strand of NW_004524803.1, from coordinate 3,712,937 downwards.
TTAAGATAGGGGCTGGGGAGATGGCTTAGTGGAATAAG
>NW_004524803.1:3709466-3712799 GCF_000260255.1 Octodon degus | reverse complement strand
CCACTGAGCCATCTCCCCAGCCCCAGCTTGAAATATTCTTAATCACTTCTGTATAAAAGTATTGTAAAGACCATTCTGATTGAGTATTAATGATTTTTGGATTTTTTGTAAATACAATTTTACAATGTATTTTTTTTTAAAAAATCTATAGTTACTTCACAAGTTTATTATTCAATATGAATTTCATACTTGTGGTAGAAAAAATACCCCAATTCTCTACACTTTCTTGCTCCATCTTTAATATGAATTATATTTAGACTCTATGGTGCCACACATAGGATTTTCTTCAGAAATTGTTAAAGTTGTGAATATTTAAATTTTGAGTTTCTAATTATTTCTTAATCTATATTCTCTTTTGGGGGGAGAGAGGCAAGTGGTACTAGGGACTGAACAAAAACATTAAACATACTTAAGCACATACTTTACACAGAGCTGGATTAATTTTTAGCAGTAGCTGAAAATTTCCCAGCCATTCACTAGAGAAATGATCTGAGATCCTGAATAAGATTTGCTGCTTATATTTTTTAAAACATTGTATATATAAAATGTGTATAACAGCAATTAACCACTAAGAAGAATATATGCAGTGTATTATTTGTTGAAACTGTACTTCCTATTTGATTTGAAAAAAAAATGTGTATAAATCTATTTAAATTAAAGATCCATTTCACTAATCTAATTTAATCCAGAGTACTTTATGCCTAGTTTTTAAACTATAAATGACAGAATTAAAGTATGATCAATGAATAAAATTGTGTGCAATTTTTTTTTTTTTTTTTTTTTTTAACCAGGGATTGAACTCAGGTCCTTGCACTTGCCGGGGAAGCGCTTATTCCACTGAGCCATATCCCCGGCCCAATGTGTGCAATTAATTTGATATGACTTAAGTATTTTGTTTCCCCACCCATATGTTTATTCCTAACCACATTACTACAGAAATCTCTAAGATTTCTGTTCATTTTTGTAAACTTTTTGAATACAGTTTTAGAGCTTTTAACCCTAGTAATTTTATTGAAAAAGTTTACAGCCTGAAGGAGTCAGGGGATCCACTTCTCTGGGGTGTATCTGGAAGGAGCCACGGGGTCCATTCTGGCTGGGTGCAGCCTGTAGAAACTGCCAGGTTCCCTTCAGGGGGTGCACAGCCTGAAAGAGCTGCTGGGTCCACTTTGGCGGGGCATATACAGAAGGAGCTGCCAAGCCCAGCAGCCAGGCCCAGCTGTCCACTTCAACAAGGACCAGCCAGAAGGAGCTGAATACAGTAGCCAGTCCCAAGAGTGGTAGAACTAGACCTAATTGACCTGAGGCATACTACTAGGCCCAGTGGGGCCCAGGGTAAAGCCCGGACCTACAGTAGGATTCTCGTAGCACAGAGGTGGCAGGAGGTAACTTGGGTAAATTAGTCTGCCTAGAAGACTCCAAGTATATGAATAGGAGGTGCCCAGACAGAACTCAGAGGAACTAATTTAAAAACAAATTTCCAATTTACAATCTGCTTTGTTATGTAGCTATAATGTTTGCCTCTAGGGTCTAAACTACAAACCCACTACTTATGAAAGTTGGTTGGTTTCTAAATTTTACTAGCTGTTATTAGCATTAGTAATTATACTTCTGTAAATAGGAAACCATACATGCCTTAACCACATGTTCTCCCTTGAGTAATAATATCGGGAGGCACTTGGGTACTAACCTAACCAAAGCCCTATGTTGAAGAATGTAGGGCAGTGGCAAATGGAAACCAATATCTCATTCTCAATCAATACAGAAAGCAAAATTCTAGGACACACACAAAATAAGAATCTCTTACACAGGAGAGATACCTAAAACACAGGCTGTTTACAGAGAAACTCTGACTAGAGTGATACAGCTACATACTATCAAACTTTCACAAAAAGTATCACAGAAATCAAAATGAAGAGTTGTTGATAAAATAGAAAAATGACAAAAATAAGGAGAAAAATGCAGTCTCAGGCCCTGAGCCTACCCAGAAACTCATAAGACATTAACATGGAAGAAATTGGAAGTTACGCACCTGAAATCTCTGAAATAATGGCAACTGAAGTAAAGAAACAACTGAAGAAAGGCATGGAGGAAATCAGGTCAGAAATGATCTCCCAGGTTAAGAAAAGAAAAAGAAAAGATAACTATAATGAAAGAATTATTTAGGGTTTCTAAGGAAGAAACTGATTAAAAAATAGAGGAGAACAGAAAAATGATGGAAACTTTCAATGAGCAATATAGCAAAGAAATAGAATGCATGTAGCACATTCAAAGAAATACACAGGAAATTTTAAAAAATCTATTTGAAGTTAGCAAAACTGCTCTCTGGACCAAACCCAGGCAGGCTGCATGAGTGAGACACTCTGCCTCATCCTTGGGACTCCTCCACCACTCCGGAACTCCCCTCCAAGCCCACTGAGTGAGAACTTCTGACGCGCTCTCGGGAACCCCCACATCCAGCTGAAGTCCAGGCACTGCAAGTGTGTGGGAGAGCTTCCCCTCTCTCCTACACACCCTTGTCCCCCTCAGACCCAGCCCAGGCCTGGAATATAGGCCTGGGGTGAAACTCTGCAGCTGTAGTCCCTGCAAAGAGAGTAGGGGACAGAACCAACCAGCTAGTCCAGGAGCAGAACATCTTGCCAGAGGGGCACAACAGGTTCATTCCCAAGGGTGGCAGCAGGAAGGAGCTGAGCACAGTAGCCAGACCCAAGCCAGGAACAACTGGATAAATTCAAAATTTGTAGATCTGCACCAGAATATGAGTAGGAGCTAAGGTTATAACTGCACCAAAGCTCTAAAACAATGGTCAGAGGACAGTGTTATACAAAATGACGAGAAGGAGCAAAATGTAATCTCAGACCCCAAGCCCACCCAGCACAAGTGCAGAGGACACTAGCACAGAAGAAATTGTGAATCACAAGGCTGAAATCTCTGAATCAATAGCGTCTGAAATAAAGATACAACTGTAGAAAGGTATAGTGGAACTCAGATCAGAAATAACATCTGAAATAAAAAAAGAAGTTGCTGAATTAATAGCATGTGAACTAAAGAATCAAACACAGAAACACATGGAGGAAACCCAATGTGGAAAAATATCTGCAGTAAAAGAATTAACGACTGCTTCCAAAGAAGACATTGACAAAGAAAATGTAGATTAGAAAAGTATGGGATTTCTTGAATTAATACAGGAAAGAAATAGATCACATGAAGCACAGTCAAAGAGATAGAGAGGAACGTAAAATCTCAATCGCAAGCTTGCAAAATTGTTTGAGTGAAAGTGAAGATAGAGTTTCAGATCTTGAAGATACTGGTGCAGCTGGTCAAAATGGAAGAAAA
>NW_004524803.1:3707052-3709100 GCF_000260255.1 Octodon degus | reverse complement strand
AAAAAAAAAAAAAAAAATTAAAATTTATACACAGCTACAGTCTCTTAATTCAGTGAATAGAGGAATTTGTTCTAATAGTGTTTGTAAACAGGATATCGTGTCTGCATCTTTTACAATGAATAACCACTAAGAAAACAATATGCAATGTATTAATTATTGAAACTGTCCTACTAATTTGACTTGAAATTGTCTCATTGCTATTTGTTTCTCAATAAAATTATGGGGAAAAAAAACTGATGTTCTAAATAGGTCTTGAGGAAACCAGGAAGAGTCACTAACCCTACCCCCTACAGGAAAAGCCCCTATTCTATATTCATACCTGCTTCCTAGGTGACTGGTTTCCCCATTTGGTCCTGGATTTAATCACTTTTACCTGAACAATTGTGCTTGTCCTCTTATTGGTGGATCATAACTTCATCCCACCTCATGTGTGAGTTTTCACATTGTCCACCTTAGACCTGCCTCACCTCACCTCAGACCTGCCTCAGGGTCTTGCTGTATAGAAGCCCCTCCAAAAGACAGATTCCTTGGCAACCCACTTCTGTCCCTCTCTCTTGGACAGAAACTTTCTTTCCCCCAATCCATATGTATTGCTCTTAACTGCATTCGTGTTTTGGTCTTAGAAGACATGAACTCATCCTAGGTATCTTTCAGGCTCGGAGGTTCATTCTCCTATATCAAACTGATTCAAAAACATGCAAGAGTTCAGAATAAAAGGCAGAGTTAGAACACAGACTTCTCCTTTCCAGTGATCTTCCAAGTGGCCACTCATTCCAGAGAAGTGTCAATTCTTATAATTTCCAAACAAGATATTTTAATTTATACACTTCTACTGTTTCCAATTACAAGAATTGATTCATTCTGTAATAACCCATTCATTGACTATAGACTATCTGTGGCATCTGTACTCTTTAAAAGGAACCGAGCCATCTTAACTTCACACATATAATTTAAAACCAACAGTCATTTGAAACAAAGCAACAGCTATCAATTCAATAAGCGAAAAGGAAAATGCAAAAGACAGATTTGAAAAATACAGTCTTAGTGCTTCTTCTAAGTTTTCATGAATATGTGTGAAATTGTTTTTCTATGGCAGAAACTAATTTTTGTTAATTCAGGTGGGACTTAAATACCTATTTTCATGTCATTTTCCATATAGCAAAGAAAGTGTTCTCTCTGAGCTAGCAAATATAGATCAGTGCCTTATTTTTTGATACAGACTTTTAAAATTTGTATTCCACTAATAGATATTTTGAGAATAAAACAAACTTTTCAGTTCACCATAGACAGAAGTTTGTATTGGAATTTATTTAAAGAAATTGCTCAAGTTACAGGGATATAATTAGTGGAGTAAATAATTGCACATATTTTTATAGTTGTGGCCCTCAGAATCTCTGTTGTCCTACCACTATTATCAATTACAATATTCGTTAGTTAGTTTCTATACACTGGGCAGTGTTTGCTAAACCCCAGAGCTTGGGCATCATTCATACCCTTCTGTAAGACTCAAACACAACATTTGTAAATATACATTGATAACTTAATCTTTTTGCAGTATGTATTTCAGGTTTATCAAAGTTTTTAGAACCCTACATTAATCATGGCAGCATATATTTGTATTTTCTCTGTATGCCACATAGTATCTTTGGACTGGCAGTTTCAAACAAGGAAACCCAGTAAAGATTGATTTGGTTTCTTGTGATCCCTGTCGCCCATCCTCAGCCCATGTTCTAGGCCCCTCTTAGTGGAGATCTTGTGTTCCCAGAAAGTTCTAGGCCTCTCTGATGCCCTCTGAAGGTGCTCTAGTATTATGGACCCCAAGCCAGGAACACTTTCTGTTCTGGATTGCCATATGTTGGTCAGCTTATTATACCCAGTTGAACTGCAATGGTGTAGTGTTTTCCTTTATTCTAAATACATACTGCTTGTCATGATATACCAATTTGGCCAGACTGTATCTCAAGTAAATGGTTTTTTTTTCTTCTTTTTTTTTTAAAAGGGTAAGAAATGAAAAAAAAAAAAGACAGGAAAAAAAATGTCACAGGACT
>NW_004524803.1:3694351-3697271 GCF_000260255.1 Octodon degus | reverse complement strand
CACTAAGTAGCATATGTTCTACATGTAGCATTATCAAGGAAATGCAGCTTTAAAATAAGAAGATGCTATTGGACACATTTTAGAATGCCCCACGTCCAGAACACTGACACCACCAAATGCTGGTGGAGATGTCAAACAATGGAAATATTCAATCTGTGCTCTTCATTACAAGCTGGCATTAACACCTTGGAAGACATTTTGACAAGTTATTCCAAGAACTAAATATACTAAATATATGGCAACAATTATGAAAGAATTGTTCAGATATAGATATAGGATCCAAAGGATCCTTGGTATTTACTCAAAGGAACTGAAAACTTATTTTCATTGAAAAACTGGTAGAGGAATGCTTATGGAAGCTGTTTGAATGTGTTTCATGTATTCTGATTTTTTCCTGCACTGTTTGTTCAATGTTTCCACCTTTTTTTTTTTAACCAGAGACTGAATTCAGGACCTTGCGCTTTCCAGACAAGTGCTTATTCTACTGAGCCATCTCCCTGGCCCTCCATCATTTTTCTATAACTCTATTTTTCATCTTTCTTTAGATGTGCTGAACAATTCTTTCATAATTGTTGCCATTTATTTTTTTTTACCTGAGAAATTTTTTCTGATCTGATTTTTAATTTTTTTAAAGAGAATCAAAATAGTATTTAAAAAGAAATAATTACAAATGATACAGTATCTCATTAAACAAAAGAATATGAATTCAACAGTATTTGTTGTAATTTATAGTGTTGTGTTCAAATTAGTTGCCCAGATTATCAGATATATGTGTGCAAAAATGGGGGAGGAAAGAAAAAATGTAAGAAATTAAGAAGAAAGAAAAAGGAGAAAAAAAGAAAAAAGACAAAAAAATTAAGCATTAATTGCTCCTTTCCACAGGCCAGCAGAAATGCACAGTACAGTCATCCAAATCATCCTGTTTATACACATAGATATATTTCTTTCCCCCACTTCCTCTTATGTCCTTCTCTCAGCTCAGTAATTCATTTTGAACAGGTTCATTTCCTTTTCACAGTGTGTATTATATTCTTCACATTTTATTTATTCTTTCAGGTTCTCACAATAAGTAGACAATACAATGTTGGCATATGTGGGTCTGATTTATTTTGCTTAAGAGTATGGTCTCCAGCTGCATCCATTTACCAATAAAAACCTCAAATTTATCTTTTTATGGCTGAATAATTCTCCACTGTGTAAAAATATATATCTTCTTTGTCAAATCCTCAGATGAGAGGTATTGGGGTTGCTTCTCACATTTACCTATGACAAACTGCACTGCCATAAATATGGGCGCACATATATTACCATGGTATGATGTTTCCAGTTCTTCTGGAAAAATATGCAGAAGGAGAACAGCTTGGTTGAATGGAGCCACCAATTCTAGTACTTTGAAAAATCGCCACACTGATTTTCATGGTGGTTGCACTAATCTTCACTCCCACCAACAGTGCAGAGGTGTTCCTTTTTCCCCACAGCGTCTCCAGCATTTGTTATTAGTTGACTTCTTGATGATAGCCATTCTTGCTGGGGTGAGACGGAATCTGTGTTGTTTTAATATGCATTTCTTTAATTACCAATATTTTTTCATATATTTATTTGCCATTTGCATTTCTTCATCTGAGAAGTGTATATTCATTTCAGATGCCCATTTGGATTGGGTATTTGAATTTTGAGGATTTGATATTTAAAAATTCTTTATATGTTCTAGATAGAAGGGCTGTTCGCTATAATTTTCCCCCAGCTCATGGGTTTTCTTTTTACTTTCTTAATGATTACGTTTGACATACAGACTTTTGAAAGAGATAAAATCTCAGTCATCAAAGTATTTCCCATGTAGTTTGGTTTTTGTTCAGTAACTCTCTACCTACCCCATGTGCTTAAGATTCCTACCTACATTTTCTTTTTTTCACTTACATTTTCTTCCAGAATATTTAGTATTTCTGTTTTAATGTTTAAATCTTTGATCCATTTTGACTGTAGTTTACTGCATGTGGATACATAAGTCTAATTTTATCTTTTGGCATGTGCAAAGCCAGGTTTTCCAACACCATTTATTAAAGAGGCTATGTTTTTTCCAGTGGCAGTGTTTGGCACCTTTGTCAAAGATAAGGTGCTGAGTATGTTTGTGGTTGTGTCTACATCTTCTAATCTGTTCCATTGATGTTCAGGTACTGTTCAGTCAATACCATGCTGATTTTATCACAGTCGCTTGCTGGTATAATTTTAGGTTAGGGATTGTGATGCTCCCTGCCTTGCCTTTGTTGCCCAGGATCACTTTTTATATTCTGTGTCTTTTCAGGTTCCAGATGAATTTTAGGAATATTTTCTCTAGATCTGTAAGGCATACTAATGATATTTTAATTCGTATTGTATTGAAGCTGTATAATAATTTTGGGAATGTAGCTATTTTCACAGTGTTGGTTCTTCCTATCCAGAAGGAAGTAATAACTTTCCATTTTCTGAAATCTTCATTGATCTCTTTTTCAGAGTACCATAATTTTCATTGTACAAATCTTTTCTTTGTGAGATTGGTTTCTAAGTTTTTTTGTTTTTGGATGTTATTGTGGAAGATGTGGTTTCCATAATTTCTCTCTAGGTATGTTCGTTGTATGTGCACATAAATGCTATTGAATTTTGAGTGTTGACTTTATATACTGCTACACTACTAAATTTGGTTATTAAATTTACAAGTCTCGGGCCAGCCAAATAGCTCAGATTAAAGAACCTGTAAGCAGATGCAAGGGCATTCAATCCCCAGGGCTGCTGTGCCACCCCTGTCCCTGGGGCGCATTGAGACTGGGCATGGTACACCTATAATCCCAGCTCTTGTGAGGCCATAAACAGATGGATCAATATGAGTCTGACCTAGTAGTGAGACCATGAACACCCTGTAGACCCTTCCCTAAAATACAAAAAA
>NW_004524803.1:3687822-3694251 GCF_000260255.1 Octodon degus | reverse complement strand
AAATATTTTTTAATTTTTTAATTCTTTTTCCATATTCTGTAGAGACTTAAAGTTTTACATATCAATACTTGATGAAACAAACATGTTCCATCTTATGCCTAAGAAGTTTGATGTTCAGACAGATAGTGAGGTTAAATCCAACTGCATATGTTGTAGGGCAAAAATAAACTTCTCTTCTAGAAGGTCAATAACCTTAGTTTGCAGACCAAAAATTAGAGAAAAAGAAGGACTGCAAGGACAGCCAACATTTTGTCCCTAGCCTTTCAAGGTCAGTGAGGACCCAGGACAAAGGAGAATTTGTACTGTAACATAATTTAACTCAGTTGTGTCCCAAATTTTCTGATCAAGGAGATAATGGGGCCGCAGAGGAATGTGATAGATGACATACAATGTGCCTAAGGAGAGTCACATGGAGAGAAAATATTCTCTCAGGTTTTCACAGAGAGCAAATTAGTTAAGCAATGGCCATGACTCATCCACATGGCTGACACTGATAAAGGATCTACAAAGTGCGGTACAGGGTTTCGGGATAAATTCTGAGGGGACTTGACAGACCTTGTCAGATATAAAAGTTACATTTCTTGTTATATAAGTCTTACTTTATCTTGGTCTTAACCATCCAGCAGAAAATTGTAGAAATGAGGTATGAAAAGTGAATCCATGTTAATATGCTGAGCTGTGGAAGGCTTAAGTCAACAGATTCAGACATCTTCAGTCCTGTGGATAACTCACTACTATTGTGGACTACTGTACTATATTGGAATATTTTGCTGAATTCATGCACCTACAATATTTGGATGTCAATGGAAAACCTATCTCAGACAAAAACTAAACAAAAAAAGGAGATATAAATGAAGGACCATTTTATAACTGTATATACAAAATAGGATAGATATATAGCTACTTTCTCTTAATTCAATAAGAAGAAAGATTTGTGCTAATGGTGTCTTGACAGGATATTATGTCTGCATCTTGTGCTATGAATGACTAAATACAAAGACAACAATATGCAATGTATTAATTGTTGTAACTCTCCTACCAACCTGTTTTGAAGCTGTCTCACTGCAATTATTTTTCTCAATAAAAATTTTAAAAAAATGAAATGGTATGGTGTTGGGCATGGGCAGCCCATCTGAGGACTGTTGCCAACATCATTAGAGGCAGAACTGGAGCAGCTGTGGGAGTCAAGGGAGCTGTTTGCAAAAGCTGTTCAAGCTGTTGGGAGTGGCTGGCTAGAGGGTTATTCTGCTGTAGGACCTTGTCATGCTGGTCCTAGTGAACTTGGTAGTTCTCATCCACAGATCTTGTTGTCATGGAGGATGGCTATGGTTCACTTTACGGGAGCTCTGGCCACCACCTTGAACTACCTGGCTCCAGAGGGGAAGATGGTGCACAGCTCGTTCTCCTGAAGAAGCTTGTCATGTTGGCTTTCCTGATGGGAACTCAGGTTTCCTCATCCTCAGAGGAGCTCGGATTCTCGCTGTTGCTGAGGATGGCTGTTGTACTTTTTGAAAATGCTCTCATTTTTCTCTGAGCATCACTTCCTGGCTCCAGTGCAGATCACCCAGCCTGCTAGCACAGATTCTTCTTCCCACTGACACAGACTTGCTAGCTGCCACCACTGATCTTTGGTTCTTCCCAGCACAGGTCCATGAAACATGCCTACATGAGACATTATTATGGGCTCTAGACCTCCAGTTGGACTTGTGAGAGGCATTGTTATGGGTTCTAGGTCTTAGCTGGATGGATGCAGGACATTATTGTAGAATCCAAGCCCTCAGCTGGAATCTTTGGTCTTTAATGTATACACAGATTTCCTCTACTCTTTGTACCTGCTTCTTTGCATGATTCATTATAAAATAATCTTTTCAAATATGTGTCTTGTATTGTACTGTTCCCCTTGCAAAATCCAAAACTAGAGCACTTTCCTTCAGTGTGTATGCTGTTGCCCGCAGTGGAGTGGGACCTGCTTACCATGTGACCAGACTTCAATTTACCTGATCAAATTAGTTGATTTTCTCACCGGGAGATGTAACATTTTTTATACTTTAGATCCATAAGTTGACACAGGGGGAAATTGAGGCTTGGAGAGGCAAAGTAGGAAAATGGGAACTGACAAGGGATCTTTTGTGGCTTGAAGGAACAGGAATAAAGATTTTCAGAAATATTGCTGTCATGGAAGAAATTTAGTACGCTTAGTATTGAAATTTTCCTCTCTCAATGATTTCCTATTGTTTCTTAGTTTAGACTTACAAAGAATAAGTAGTGTCTTATATGTGTGTATATATTTCAAACTCATATTTACATTGGTTCTTTAGCAATGCTCTCTTACTTCCCAATTTGATGTCCTATTTTGTCTGTGAATATTAAATGGTAAACATAAATGATGTACATTATTTGGTCAACAAATCAATTAACACCTGTGTTTGGGTTTGTATAATGAACTGTACTGTTAATGTTTTAATTGTAAGTGTGACAATATTTGCACAAGTAGATAAGTTAACTATTTTATGAATAAATTAGAACTGCAAATTAAACATAACCTTGTACTTTGGTGAAGATATTTCACAGAGTAATTGAATTCACATAAAATTGAAAATGCTAATCATTACTGTTCCCTGAATGCAGGATACTGTATAAAACACTTGGTTCTCCTAAATTCAAGCATAATTCTTTATCAAGGAACTGCAATTCCAAAACAACATAGAAAGGGACATGTAAATAAGGGAAATAGAACATGTGCACTGAGACTGTCTGTCAAATGTAGGGAAAGGATTGAGGATATAGACAGGAAGAAATTTCTTAAAGATTTGAATTGTCTTCTTTTAATACTCACACTGATTAAATCAGCTAAAAAAATAAAATGAGGGTGGCTGTTTCAGTAACTCTGCAAGCATTTTCACTCTCCTGAGGAGAGAGCTGCCAGCTGTTGCATGGTCCCCTTTGCTGCAATGCCTCACTGCCTGTCAGGACGCAGCACACAGCCCACCTCATGAGCCTGTGCAGAAAGCAGGTGTCAGAGCTTACCCTCAGCAGCATGAGCCACAGGATCCCAGGATGCCCAAGCTTCTCAAGAGTGGCCACTCCCAGCAATGAAGTCCAGTGCTCCTAGCAGACTAGGCAGGTTCGGTGATTGCATTATTTCTAATTAGAAAAATGACATTTCATCATCCTTTGGCAAGGTGATAAATGTGCCCCATTAGCTTTGGCTGGAGCTGTGCTGCCTGCCAGTTGTGGTCGGCACCTGAGCAGCCATGCCCAACTGAGCAATCACAGTGGCACTGACCTGCAGCTGACAGCTCTGGCTCTGAGCCTCAGGCCTGCTCCCTTATCTGGAGGACAAGCTCTTGTGTCTTACCTTTCCTGTGTGCCTCTCCACTCATTCTCAGCTGAGGGTTTTGCTTCATATTTCACAGAGAAAATGAATTTCACAATCTCCTTCCTGTCTTTTACAGAGGCCACCTCTGATCTAGTATTGATTGTGCCTCTGTCCTCAATGAGGAGGATCCAACCACTCCTCAGCAGGTACACACCATTTATGTAGAGTTAATTTTACCACAGGCTTAATGCTTCTACCACTGCCCAGCTCAGCCTGTGCATGCGCGTGTGCACACACACACACACACACACACACACACCTCGATTATCAAAACAGAGTCTGTTAAAGTGTAGTTTAAGACACATTTATATCTAAGACTGATCTCCAATAGGTTCATAATACCAACTCAGTCCTCTGTACATATCTAAGATAAGAAGTCATAACTGATTTTCTTGGCTCATTCTAGAAAATATAATTTACAGTATGTCCTTAATTGGCATTTAAGGGAAATATGGATTATTTTAAAGCCTATTCTGTCAGTTATTGTTTAGCCCATAAATATTTTGCCATCCAATATTTATTTCTGGCTTCAACAGGAACTGTTCCATAAACTTTCGAGTCTCACACTAATGAAAAATTGTCAGCTTGTTTCAGGATGCCTTTTTGAACTGAATCATTTTATTCTAAGTATAGGTCATTCACTAAAAAGTAAGGGCTTATAATTATGTACCATTCAAGAAAAGTACAAGTATATGAAGTGATCAATTTAGTTCCCTTTAGGGAGCTGTAACCCTTCTGAGTAATAAATTCTCCTGTCAATGTCTTTGCTATTATTGGCACCTCATTCCTTTATCCATCCACTAAACAAAAATGCACTGAGCATGTACAGTGAGCAAGGCACTCCTCCGAGTGCTGTAATCAGTGGAATGAAGATGTGTAAAGAACTAACATGGAGACCCTGGGACCCGTGCACTGGGTAGAGACTCCTGCCTTTGCTCTGCATTAGGAAGCTGTGGCACAGCTCCGACTTGAGCTTAGCCAAAAGGTGGAGAAGTGGCACTGGGGAGTTCCAGGAGAGGAAGTATGTGGCTGATTAACAACCAGCACCAAACCTGTGTAGACAGCACTGGGCTGTGTGTAGGTCTGATTGTTGCTAGGACTTTGAAGTACTGTTCTTGTACTTTTCCTGTATGAATGTTTGTGAATAATTATAAAACTCCATGTGACTTCAATGACAGACATATGTAATGGGGACTCACAGTTGGGAGTTTAAGCAGAGTTCCACAGCTATCAAATACCTTCACGAATAGAAAGAAAATGAGACAAACCCTCTGCTGACCTTTGCTTCACATTAAAATGATCAGAATTTGACACCAAAATAACAGCTGGTTAAAACAGCTTGAGATGTCAAAGTCCTTGAGTACATGTAAATATTATGACTGATCTCATAAGTGTGCTGGAAGGCATTTTAAGAAAGGTCCCTGGATTAAGAGTTGCCTATATTCTCCCCTTTTGGTTAAAGAAAATATGACATTTTGTCTTCTAAACTTAGAGGAAATAGAATAATTAACATGTATTTACAGGACTATGCAAAAAGGTCAATAGTGACTGTAAATCACTTCTTTGTGTACAGCCCTAAGATGCTGACTCATGCAGCAGGAAAAAAATGACCGATACTGCCCCAAATTAACCTCAGAGAATGAGCTCTGAGTCATAGTATATAAAATGCATAATTAAAATGTATTCTGCCACAATACAACTTACATTAGCATGCTCAAATAAGAACGAGTTGCAAATCTAACAAAATATTGGCAGGATCTATATGAAAAAACTATAGAACTGAAATGAAAAAAGAACCAAATGATAGATGTCTCAGTTGCTTTTCTCTTGTTGCTGAGATTAAATACCTGACACCTAAAATTAAAGAAGGAAAGCTTTATTTAACTCACAGTTAGTGTAGGTTTCAGTACATACTGGCTGGTTCTGGGGCAGAGTGGCCCATGACACAGGGCAGCAGTTCATGGTGGCAGAAGACAGCAAATACCTAAAGAAGGAGCAGCAGCTGTGGTGGCACCAGAGGCAGAGGAACAGAGAGAAAGACTCTCTTAGCTCCTTAATCTGCATCCAGGCCATCTGCCCAAGGGCGCATGTAGCACTCACACCCATAATCCCAGCAGCACTCACACCAATAATCCCAGCATTGAATCATGAATTAATCACAACCTCTAGTAGTTGGGCCCATGACTGCATGAGGCTTTGGGGGACAACTAAACACAGGTCATAATAGATAATCCGTGTTCCTATATTGGGAAATTCACCATTATATGGTTCAGTGATATAAGCACTTGCCTAAACAAAACAAGGTCCCAAGTTTGTTCCCTGGTACCACAAAAACAAAAATAAAAAAATATCTTTAAGACAATGACAAGAAAAACCACAGAGTTGTCCATTCTTCTAGTTTTGATGTATAGGTTCAACACAATCCTAAATGAAAATACCAGTAAGTTTTTTTGTAGATACTTAAATCTGTTCATATGCAGAGGCAAAAGATCTAGAGTATTGAACATAGAATTGAAAGAGAAAAACAAATTTCAAGGACAGATTGAAACCCTACTGCAAGATTTACTATAAAGCTACACTAATCAAGACTATGTGTATTTAATGAAAGGCTAACACATAATGAATGAAAGGATAAACTGGGTTTTAATATGATTAAATATTTCTGTTCTAAGAAAGACATTGTCTTTCTTAGAAGGACCAAATATGTGCTTCAGTGGCATAAGCAACTGCCTAGAAAGCACAAGGTCCCAAGTTTGAGCTCTGGTACCACAAAAACAAAAATGAAAGAGCTTTAAAAGTGTCCAGACAAACCACAGTTGGACATAATCTGTGCAAAGGACATTCTTGTAAATGGCTCCTACAAAGATCTCTTAAACATACCACACAGAGGTAAAGAAGTCATTCCTAAAATTTATCTGGAACCAGAAAAGACCTAGAATAGCAAAGGCAATTCTGGGCAACAAAGACAAGGCAGGAGGCATTGCAATTCCTGACTTGATATTGTACTACAAAGCTACTGCGATAAAATCAGCATGGTACTGGCATCAAAC
>NW_004524803.1:3674962-3681416 GCF_000260255.1 Octodon degus | reverse complement strand
AAAAAAAAAAAAAAATACAAGTCTCTTGGTAGAGTTTTCTGGGTCTTCTATATAGAGTATAATGTCATCTGCAAATAATGATAATTTCACTTCTTCCTTTCCTATCATTATTTTTTTTTTTGTCTTGGACTAGGTTTTATTTTTTTGACTAATAGGACATTTTCAATAATTAATACACTGTACATTGTTATCTTCTTAGTGGTCATTCATAGTACAAGAAGCAGACAGGATATCCTGTGCAAATTCTATTAGTACAAACCTTTCTTCTCATTGAACTCAGCAAAAGTAGCTGTGTATCTATCCTAATTATTCTGTATATACAAATACAAAATGGTCCTTCCTCTGTATCCTCTTTTTTTTTGTTTAGTCCTGTTAGACCTATCATTATTCTTTTGTCTCTCTTGTGTAATGATTCTGGCTACTGTTTCCACAAGGACAGTAAATAGGAATGGTGGCAGTGGATATTCTTGTCTTTTTCCTGATTTTTTAAGTGAAAGATTTCCATTTTTTGTCCATTTAGTATGACGCTGGCTGTTGGTTTCTCATAGATGACTTTTATCAGGTTAAGATATAAACCTTGCATTCTGATTTTCTGTAGGGCTTTTGTCATTAATGAGTGTTGGACTTTGTCAAAAGCTTTTTATGCATCTACTGAGATGATGATGTGATTTCTGTCTTTGACTCTGTTGATGTGGTGTATTGCATTTATGGATTTGTGTATATTGAACTATCCCTGCATTCCTGGGATTAATCCCACTTGGTTGTGATATATAATCTTTTTGATGATTTGCTGCCTTGTTTGCTAGGAGGTATTCTACTGCTGAGCTACATTCCGAGCCCCACAACATTTCTAATTATCTGGCTGTTCACATATTTTCCCTATTTAACAACTGCCCCTCTGTCTCAAAGAAATCTGCATGAAGGCTATGATTCTTACGTTTTTTTTTTCTTTCTTTCTTTTTCTCATTGTATTCCCAATAACGCAATAGATACACGTTGAATGAACGTGTGATACTTCCACATTCCAATTGTCAAAGCAGGGCAAGGCGACATGCTGCCCAGAAATTCCACCTGATTCCTCCTGGGGTTCTACTTTCTCCAACCTTTCCCACTTTATACTTGGGAATTGCTCCTCCACCGCACTTATCACAGGTGAAAGCTGGCGAATCTGGAGAAATGCTCCCGGCACTTTTGTCCTGCGTCCCTGCTGCCACTCACAAGAACGGAGGTGGTGGTGGCCAGCTGTCCTACGAAGCGTGAAATCCGCTTATGAGTGGCTGTGAGGGAGAACCAAAAGGAGATGCAGCTCACGTTGGTTCTCTCCGGGGGGTCCATTCATCCGGAATGAGGGGGGACAGCGCCTTCACGTGAGGAGCCCGCGGGCGACGCAGCTGGATGGGAGCCCCACGCACACCCGCTCAGCTCGCGGCTGCCGCCGGGCAGCGCCTCCCCTCGGGTTTCGGGTTCCTCCTGCAGGCTCGCGGCGGGCTGCGGGCCGCCACAAGCAGGAGGCGAGGCGCGCGGTCCACGCTCGGGACACAAGTTCCTCAGCCCCACTGACCAGCCCGCGAGGCCGACATTCGCCTTAAAAACCAAGATTTCACTCCGTCCCGAGACCACACGGCCCCGCGCACTTCAGGGTCCTTTATTTCTTTAGTACTTACTCATTTTTGCGCCGCAAGATGAGGCGAAGTTTTGGCGAATGTCGAACTCCCAAGGGCGACCTCTGGCGTTCACTCGGGGCTCCAGTTTCGGTGGAAACTTTCTCTTCCAGGCTCCGCCCCCGTCACCTTGGAAACCCGAGAGCGCCCCAGCGGCCGCCGGCGCCCTCAGGGTCCCGGGGCCTTACGGAGCAAGGTGGGGCGGGGCTTGCGGCGGGGGGCGGGGCCTAAAGCGGGGGCCGCCCGCGCTCGGGAGGGCACAGCGGGCCGGGAGGGGCGGGGCTGAGCGCGGGGAGCTTTCCTCCTTTTCTGCATGCTCTGGGACGATGCTGGACCTGGGGCCGGGGGGCGACGGCCGGGCGAGGGAGTCTTGTCGGGGCCAGGAGAGGATCCGGCGCTGCTAGGCTGGCCGTCGGTGCCTGGCGCGGGTGGCGGCTCCGACTTTCCGCGTGTCTCGGGGCTCCGCACGCCGACGGGGCCGCGGCCGCCTAAATGTATGCGGTGTGTGGACCCGAGCTTTGCGCTCCAGGGCGTCTCTTTTTAGGGTGTTGGAGACCTCGGGGCGCCAGGCAGTGGTGCGCGGAGTGTATGGAGGAGGGCCCTGTCGGGCCGGGGAGAGGTGCTCTTCGGGCCGCGGGCTCGGTGACCGGCCCTGAAAGCCAGCATAATAGACCCTGTCTCTTCCTGAATACAGACGCACGCGCACGCAGGCACACGCGCACGCACATGTACTCCACTGCCCTTTGTGGTTGGGGGAGAGGCGGGGTGTAGGGGGTGCCCAAGAACAGGGCCTAGCCCCTAACCGGGGAAACAAAACGAGATGGAACAAAAAGACAAAACAAAACACCTGACGCCTGAGAGCGTTTCTGTGCGGATTAAATAGATAACACCTGCGTAGTGCTTAATATAGAAGTAACACTATTCGAATTGTTATTTATGTTTTAAGGTTATTATGTTTTATTTATGTTAGCATTCTTGTAGGGACCCTGTGGGAGGTTCAGTAGGTGTACAAAACCACAAAAGATGAAGACAAGTATGTGTATTAACAGGACAGTATATAATGAAGTATTCTTTGTAGAGGTGAAACTGGAAAGACACACTGGAAGACCAGTCACCCTGGTCATGATTTTCAAGGCTCATGATAGGGATTGTGTTAGAGTTCCTGTAGTCTCAAATTGTATAAATCTAATCTGCATAGGATGGGAGTTTACTAGCTCAGGGGCAAGGCGCTTACCAAGCATGCCCAAGGCCCTGAGTGCAGCAGTAGCATCAAGAAAGCAGGCTGTGTAGAAGAGGGGCACCCATGCCTCCCATGTCCAGAGTACGGAAGAAATGACTGCCTTTTCAAAATCCCAGCAGCCATGAACTGAGGTCTCTGAAATGATGAGCCTGGCTGCATTGTTTTAAGGCCTGTGGAGAGGCAGAAAGTATCCTGGAGGAAGCGTGTGGCAGAGGGAAACTGCTCACCTCCAGGTAGCAGGATACTGAGGTAGAGATTGCCAGAGAGGAAGGGACTCGCTCTAGCTCTCAGGGCAGGCTCCCAGGACCTGCTCCCTTCAGTTAGGGCCTGCCTCCCAAATCTCCATGACCTTACAGCAGTGCTGTTGGATTATGAAGCCATCGGTGGATTAATCATGGATAAGGTCAGTATCCTTATGATCCAAACGCTCCTGATCATTGCAGCCCTGGAGACAAGACTTCAGTACTGAGCACTGGGGAATATTTCATCTGTAACATGGATAGATGACAACTGAGAAACTTGGGCCGGCGTGATAGTTCAGCCCACTGAGCGCCTGTTTAGGCAAGCACAAAGACCAGGATTTGATCCCACTGTGCCGGCCCCACCCCCAGGCACTCTGAGCAGGTCACCAAGGGCCTGTTGTCCCAGCACTGGAGAGGCTGAAAACAGGAGAATCACTAAGAACATGAGCTGTGTAGTGAGCCCCTGTACCAAATACATTAAAGGGGGTGGGAGAAGGAGAGAGAAAGAAACTCCTGGACTCCAGAAGTCTCAAAGCCAGATACCATCTAGGTAGGGCTGCACTCCCTCAAGAAACACTGGAAGGGATTGTGCCTCTTCCGGCTTCCAGCTTGGCTGGCTGTTGGCTAGTGATGGGCTTTCTTTGGGTTTCTCTGCTCTGTCTTCACATTGCTCTGTCCTCAAAGACGTATTTCTGTGTGTAATCTTCCTTTGCTATTTTCTTATCTCTAATGGCACCATCCTTCTTATAAATATTTCTTTGTATTTCTTGAGAAAAGTAAAGGGCAAGTGAAAATCTCCTCACTCGGAATTCAGAAATTATCCAGTGGCCTGAGGTTTAGATTATCTGTTCTTTTTCCTAGTGTATTGGTAAGTAAACAAAATGGCAGGGTTGGGTTTGAAGACCAGCAAAGTATCTTCCGCTGACATCTTCGTTGAGGAGATGGTGGAAGAGTGAGTTGTGGGTCACCAAGGCTCCTGCAATCACAATTCTCTTATAAGTCCTACGGCTTCTTTTTCTGTGAGTCATCTGTTGGTTTCTATGTAACATGCTTAGGTAAAAACAGTCAGGTACTGACATAACTTCTAAGGATCAAGACTGCACTTGTCCTTCGAATCTGTAAATAGAAGCAAATGGACACTTTTAGTGAATATTTAGCAAAATAAATACTGAAATATAATTTATGTATTTCTGCATAATATTGTGATTTGAATTTTTTTCTCATGTTGACATGGTACCAAATATCATATAACTGCTTTAAAAAAATGTTCTTGGTACAGGGTCTCATTGCATAGCTTAAATTCATAGTGATTCTCCTCTTTTCAGCCTCCCCAGCACTAGGATTACAGGTGTACACCACCACACCCGGTCTTGGTGGCCAACTCAGTGTGCTTAGGGGTGGGGCCAGTGCGGCATGAGGTACGGGGGATTGAACCCTGGTCCCTGCGCTTGCCTAAGCAGGTGCTTAGTCTGCTGAGATATCAGCCCATATATATGGTAATTAGCAAAGGTAATTATAAGTAAGGAGTTCAGCCTTGAAAATGTGT
Source organism: Octodon degus (assembly GCF_000260255.1). Classification (NCBI taxonomy): domain Eukaryota; kingdom Metazoa; phylum Chordata; class Mammalia; order Rodentia; family Octodontidae; genus Octodon; species Octodon degus. The sequence goes on along the minus strand of NW_004524803.1, from coordinate 3,676,727 downwards.
ACTGAACTGATAGCTGCATACCCTACTTTTTGATGTCTTCCTTTGACAAGCTTCTTCCATTGCTGAACCGTACCTCTTCAGGGTCTTGGAAAGGCAGGTCACCTATTTCCATGGATCTGGGACATCACTTGATAACAAGGAAATCACTTGATAACAGGAATGACTCTGAGCCTGTAGGCACCAGTTAGGCAGGGTTAGTAGTAGTACAAATCTTATAATAACGTCAGGGATGTCTAAAATCATGACCTGGAATTTGGTAAGCTGCTTCTGTCAACCACAAGTAACCTTTTGTCTCAAGAACAGCTCTGACCTGATAGGGGGTTAGGACTTCTAATTTTGTCTAGGGTTTTTGATTTCTTCAGTTAGCATAGCTGTTGCTGTTATTGTCCTTAGGGGGGATGGCCCTCCAGGAGCCACTCAATCTTAACTTTTTTGAGGAATAAGCCACTGGAAAAATTCTTGTCCTAGCCTTTGGATCAAGACACCTAAGTACTGCCCTTTTCTGATATGTAGAGAAAGAAGGATTATCTTAAATCAGATAAGTTAGATATTCCTGAAGCCTAAGTAAGGACATGTTTTATTTTTCACAAGGCACTTTCTGTCACTTGTGTCTATCCTAGGAGCACAAACTCAGGGCCTTTAGCCTCATATAAAGGCATCGCCATTAGTCCAAAGTTAAAGATCCAGATCTGACAGAGTGCAGCCATTCTCAGGAACATGAGCTGTTATTTGGTGGGAGGGAGCCCAAGATCACAGGTAACCCGGACAACCTGGTTGCTCGACAGCTGTCATTTCCCAAGTACACAAATGTATCCCACATATTGGGCTTTTTGTGGGGAATATCTGCAATTTTTCTTTTCAGTGTCTTTTGAGAAATTTCTTTTTCAAAATACCTTTTAAAAAATATATCGCTTCTTGAGACCGAGTCCAGCCCAGGCCCGGTGAGTGTGTGGGAGAGCTTCCTGCTACCCTGCGCTGGTGGGACCTACAGGTTCCAGCCCAGGCACAGTGTGAGTGAGACCCTTTTCCACCCCCTTAGGATGCCCCCCACCACTCCGCAGCACCTCCCCTGCCCCGCCCGCCAAGTAGGAATTTCTGCCACTTTCCAGGAACCCCCAGATGCAGTCCTAGCCTAGGCCTGGTAAGTGTGTGGGAGAGCTTCCAGCTACCCTGTGCTGGCGTGACCTACTGGTCCCAATCCAGGCGCAGTGTGGGTGACACCCTCTTTCACCCTCTTGGGACACCTCTCATCACTCCATTGTACTCCCCCAAACCTCGCCCACAGAGTATGAATTTCTGTCACGTTCCAGAAACCCCCAGATCCAGTCCTAGTCCAGGCCCGGTGAGTGTGTGGGAGAGCTGCCTCTCCCCACTTTGTCGCCTCCACACTCAGCTCAGGCCTGGCATACAGGCTGGGGATGAAAACCTGCAGCTGCAGTCCGTACAGAGAGAGTAGGGGACAGAACCACCCAGCTAGTCCAGGAGCAGAACATCTTGCCAGAGGGGCACAACAGGTTCACCCTTAAGAGCAACAGCAGGAAGGAGCTGAACAGAGCAGCCAGACCCAAGCCAAGCACAGCTGGATAAATCCAAATTTTGTAGATCTACAACTGAACTTCAGTAGGTGCTAAGGTTATAACTGCAACAAAGATCTACAACAAAGGTCAGAAGACAGTGCTACACAAAATGAAAGGAGAAGGAGCAAAATGCAATCTCAGAACCCAAGCACACCTATAACAAATGCAGATGACACTAACACAGAACA
>NW_004524803.1:3674453-3674862 GCF_000260255.1 Octodon degus | reverse complement strand
CTAAACATTAAAGCAGAGACACTAAATCTCCTGGAAGAGAGAGTAGGAGAAACTCTTGAAGACATAGGGGTAGGCAAAGAGTTCATGAACAGAAATCAAATCGCACGGGAAACAGCTGAAAGAATTAACAACAGGTCCCAGCTGAAAGAATTAACAACAGGTCCCTTTGCTCTGCATTAGGAAGCCACAGCTTCCTAATGCAGAGCAAAGGCAGGAGTCTCTACCCAGTGCACGGGTCCCAGGGTCCCAGTTACTGAGAACTTTTTTCACGTCAAAAGAAATTACCAACAAAGTGAAAAGGCAACCCACAAATTTGGAAAAAATCATTACGAATAAGTACTAAGACAAAGGTCTGCTGTCTAGAAGTAATAAAGAACTAAAAAACACTACGGCCCCAAAATTTAAAGAC
>NW_004524803.1:3643719-3657125 GCF_000260255.1 Octodon degus | reverse complement strand
CCCTGATGGTATTTCACTGACCTTATCAGACCCAAAAGCTACAACTCTTGTTGCATAGGTCCTGCTTTACCTTGGTCTTAACCATCCAGCAGAAATGTATAAAAACGAAATATAAGAAGTAAAGCCATGCTGTTATGTTGAGCTGTAGGGGACTCAGGTCAACAATTTCTGACATTGCCATTCAAGCGGAAGACTCAATGCTATTATGGGCTACTGGATTCTTTTAGAATATTTTGCTGAGTTTACACAGTTATAATATTCAAATAACAGAACTTAACAGAAAAAGGGGATACAGATGAATGTCCATTTTGTATCTGTGTATTTAAAGTGGTTAAGATAGATAAATATTTACATTCTCTTAATGAATAGAGGTATTTTTTTCTACTGGTGTTTTTAAATAGGATATCATGTCCTCATTTTTTATAGCAATTAAGCACTAGGAAGAATGTATGCAATGTGTTAATTATTGAAACTGTCCTTCCAATTTTGTTTGACATTGTCTCATTGCTATTTGTTTCTCAATAAAATTATGGAAAAATATATATTGCTTCTCAACTAGAAAATTGAGGGTTTGGATGGTATTATAATTGGATAGCTGTTGGACTACAGATCAAATGATAATCTGTATTCTGGAGATGGTTCCCCATTTAGGTTCCAAGTTCCCTAAGTCCTTTTCTAGTGTCTAAGCAGAAAGGTGAGGACTATGTCTAAAGCCCTGTGGGAGAAATGTCTAAATATGCTGGGGTTTTTTTTTTTTTCTTTAAAATGGGATTTTTCCTTTTCAAATTCAAACAGGAACTGGAATTGGGGTGGAGTGGGGAAAATAAAGCATCTTTGAACTGTAAGACTGAGAACCAGTTTGTGTCCTCTAGAATCTGGAGAAGGATTATATACCACTGGGTGGATTGGGATTACAGCCTTGCTAATGACTCGGAGGCCTTTTACCACCCTGTATTCTCCAGAAGGCTGTAGGGAGGGAAGAACTGGAGTACTGCAAGGGCACTGGCAAGGCTGCAGAAGGCTGTGTTGGAGAAACGCGTCTGTGAGCGCCTGGGACCTTCACAGGGCTCCCCTGATTGCATATTGCTTTCAGTTGGGAAATTGGCTGGCCTTAGTTTTATAACTACCTGTATCGTAAACTTGCCCTCCCAGGTGTTCATTATGCCATAAAGCAGGATTCACCTCTTGGCTAGTCAGGTCAGGGAGGTTTGATATAGCCCCAACAGGTAAAATCATCTTTGGCTTTTGCTAGAATTTGAGAATTATCCCCCAATGTACAAATAAATTATCCAGCAATTAAATGTTTCTGGAACAATTAAAAATTCCTGGTTAAACATTTGTCCTTTGAGTGCTTGCCTAACAAACACAATGGCCTGAGTTCAATCCCCGGTTCAAAAAAAAAAAAAAAAAAAAAAAAAAAAATGCCCTTTAAGTTGATTTACCAAAGCTGGAGATGGGGGTTGGGGAGATAGCTCAGTGATCTGAGAGTCTGCCTGGCAAGTGCAAGGACCCATGTTCGATCCTAGTTACCACTGAAACTGGGCATGGTTGTACATGCCTGTAATTGCAGCACTGGGGAGGCTGAGACAGGAGGATCACTATGAGGCCCAGCTATGTATTGAGTCCCTGTACCAGATAAATAAATAAAATAATTTCTAAAATGTATTTAATAAAAGCAGTAGTAAAGAGGCTCTGACTAGGTATCCCCTCAACCCAGTAATGGCTATAGATCTAAAGGAGGGTTTTGTATATACCAGCAACTGAGTGAGCTCATCTATAACCTCAGTGGTCGCCTAAGGTTCTTCACAGGTGGTGGTGGTGTCTGTGGACAGGAGCACTGGAGGTTTCTCTAAGCCTGCGAGGGTGAGCCTTTTAGAGACTGAGTGCCCAAACTGCAACCCAAAACCTGTTTAGTTAGCACAGTGACAGCATCTGAATTATAAGGTTTTAACCCAGAAAAAGCAACTGGCAGTGGCTGCTGGTACAGCGAATGGGCTGTCAGAGACACAGCATAAGGGAATAACTATGTCCACTCAAAGTGTGAATCTTTATGCCAAGCAAGTGCTCAATGAACAGCACACTGAAGGACAAGCAGTTCCCTGGATGCTCTCTAGACTGTGAATCACACCTCCGTGAACTCACCTCAACTACCCGATCTCAACAGAAGCAGCTACCCCAGCAGTAGGGAAGTAAGCATTTCAAAGCATTCCAAGACGTTCTTAGAGAAAGACTTTCACAAACTCACCCACACCTTTCAATTATCTTGCCTAATAAAGCACAGAAACAGGAAAGACACAGACCAGGTTTTGTATATCTGCCTCTCTAGCAGTAGCAAAACACAAACTTACAAGTCTTAGTTTCAGAGTTTCACTGTGGTACACTGTAGTCACTTCAGTTTTAAAATCTAAAGTATAGCATTTGCAAATTCTTAATCCCTTTAGCACCAGATGAGAAAAGTAAACATAATATCCTGTAAAAACATACCTAACATAGCTTAATATATATTCTCATAATCAGCATAAATTTTTATACCATGTTCACTTACAGAAAATATAGTACAGAAGTTGCTTTATTAGAAGCACTGATTATCCACAGCTAATTTATAATATGTTTCAAAGGAAATAACTATTGCTATTTTATCTTTACTAGGTAAATTAATTTTGAAGTTTGAAAATATTGAATTAAATATTTGCTTTAGTATCTTAACTTTCAAGTAAAATCCTTAGTGTGTGAATATGCCCCATGGACAATTTTATACTTGTGGCGATATTTTCAGCTGTAAGTGCTCAACATTTAGCTAAAGTACTGCAGACATTTCTAAGTTCAGGATCTCACAGAACTGCTGGAAGGTTTAGCAAGTAAATAAAATACTTAGGGAAGGCATTTAACAAATTTCATGTGGGGTCGTCTCCGTCTTCATCTTCTTGAGATAGGGTGTAGCTCAGGCTGGCCCTCTCCCTCAGCCCTGCTCCGCGCTGCCAGCCTGAGCCAGCTCTGCCTCAGAGCAGCCCTGCTACACGCAGATCAGGGAGCCAGCAATGGTAGCTCCCCAGTGCAGTGGGGCCCACTCTGTTGCCAAACTTCGTTCCCCCTGCTTTTTGTGTGTCAGGCAGGCCCCACACTCATGTTCCTCTGGGGTCTCTGACGGGGATTCCCCGACACCACCACTCTACCAGATCCAGACTCTGAAGGATTGATTGATTGATTGATTGATTGGCACAACCAGGGATTGAATTTAGCCCTTGTGCTTGCCAGGGAAGCACTTATTCTACTGAGCCATCTCCCTGGGACCCTAGACTCTGAAGGATTTAGTCTTTGGCAGTAGATCCCAGTGGATACTAAGGTCACCCTGCCTCCGAAGATTTATTATTAGATCTAGGACCGCACTGGAGTCCCTGCCTCCTATGGGGGAGGGAGGAGGGTTGTGGGGCAGCACCATTCTTCCCCTGCCTTCCCCTCTTTTTTCCTCCACAGAAGGAGCTTCCTGCCCTGGTGCTGCCCCTGGCCTTGACCCATGCCAAGGGTCCCTGCCCAACTGTATGTAGATCAGGGACTCGCTCCACACCCATGTCCTTGGGAGCAGGATTTCTCCCTCTCCCCACTCAAGCCTCCCTTTTCTCCTCAATGTAGTCTGAATAAAGTGACTTCTTTCTGTGTTTTCTAAACTGACATTTTAGGTGAAAAAAAAAAAGCCACAAAAATCAACATAAGGTGTCAGCCTCCTTTCTGGGTCACCCTTGCTTGTGTCACTCCTTACTTTCCTGGGTTCTCCAGGCCTCAGCCCACTTCCACCTCTTCACTTCTCATCTTCCTCTGGAGGAGCCTCAGAGCTCCCTCCAGGGCCTGGTGTCCTCTCACCTTTGCCCATGCTTGGCTCTCCACTAACAGAGCCACCAGGTTCCTCCAAGGCCCCTGGGAGCCCAGTGCCTGTGCCTTTCACTCTGGGCAGCCCTTGAGGCGGCACCTGCATCTTGGGGTTCACCAAATATCTCCTGCTGTTTCTTGGTTCCTCCTCCCAGCCATGGTTTCCTGACTACACCTCTGCCTCGTGGGTCCTCAGACCTCCCCGCCTGGACTTTCGCCTCAGCGTCCAGCACTGCCCACTGCTCTCCCCCAAAGGCCACTCCTCTTCAGTTTGCTCTTGTTATTCCCATTTGCCTCTGCTCCAGGTAGACCAGTCTCTACTTACAGGGTGCCTGCTCCAGTACATTCTTTTTTGTCTGTCTGAGAAGCTGTTTCTATGGCACGTTTGGAATCTCATTTAGCCATTACCCCAGCTAGAAAGAATAAAACAATAAATCAGGACCATCACAGAAAATCTTGGGGCATAAAATAAACTCCTCCCCCCTTTCTGGGCCATGGCTTAGGATAGCACCCTTCAGGGAGGGCAATGACTCCCTCTCGTTCCTCTGCTGTCTTCTTCCTCCTCCCTCCACTCGATCCACAGGCACGGTCTCCCGTCCCGGTCGCTTGCCCCACCCTTCTCCACCTTCTGACTCCGTTGCTAAGTGGCGCTCAGTCACTTTCTCCTTTTCTAAATAAGTGACTTTTTTGAGAGGCAACAGCTCCTCCTAATGGCCCAAGCCATGTACTTCTCCACCTGTGCCTCTCAGGGAATTTTTTTATTTTTTCAAAGTATTTGTGTCTTTAATTCAATTAAAACAGGCCTGCTAGGTATATTACATAATATTTAAGGACGTTTAACCAGATGGGAGCTGCTCAGGGATGGGGAGGAGCAGGGTGAGCCAGAGAAGCGCCCTGTGCAGTTGGCAGGAACCACAGCAGCTGCAGCAGAGGCCAAGCCTTAGAGTGCCAGGGTCACGTGGGCTTGCGCTGCCACAGGCATCCCCTCCACCCCGTCAGCTCCCCTCTCCTGGCCACTGGTGGGCCTGCTGGATCCCCAGCTGCCACTGACTTACCACCCTCTAGCTGGCTGCCTCTCTTGGAAACCAAAAATCCCATGCTGGGAGAGAAGGGGCAAGGAGGGGAAAGCTGTCCTTCCTGGCTTCAGAAACCCCTGAGCCCAAGGGCCAGGTCGCCTGCTGGCTGCGCTGAGCCTGTTCCTGGGTATCCCGGGAGCCACAGTACCCAGGGCTGCTTTCCAGGCTGCTATTGTCCTGTTCAAAGAATGGAAGCAACAAATACAGACCATAAAAGCTTAACAGTTACTCATGGTGAAGGAGGAAGAAAGAAGTACTGGACTCTGCAGAAGTGCCCTGAAGACAAGAGAGGAGAGAACACACCCTGCATGCAGGGTGAGAGGACAAGGGAGAGGACAGGGGCCGCGGGGCCAGTGGCTGCAGCTTTTCTGTCCTCCTCTGCTGTCAGACCCGGGCTGTCCCACGCAGGGCTCTGCCAGGCTTTGTGGCTGTGATGGACAGGTCTCTGTGACTGACAGCTCCTGCCTGATTGTCCAGCCACTTGGCTGTGCCCAAACCTACTGCCTCAGTACTGCAAGGAAGGGAGGAAAGGAGGCAGGGAGAGAGGGAGGAAAAAAGAAAAAGGAAGAGGAAAGGCAATGAAAAGAAAAGAAAAAAAGAAAGTTCAGCATCATGCCAACCTTGGGCCTCTGCACCAAAAGAAAAAAGAAACAGGAATCCAGGGAGGGAGGAAGAACGCGCTGTGCGGTGCTCACTGTGCCCCCAGTGGGTCCTAGCAGTGGGGCCGCCTCCCTACATCATGTTGTCATCTCTGCATCCACTTCCAATTGGACCTGACCAAGTCTTTTTTAAAACATAAACTAGCCATCTTGGCAACAGAAGAAAGCTGGAAAGACAAGGGAAAAACTGGACCTCAGGCCAAGGAGATAGCTCAGCGGCTTACGCACTTGCCTGGCAAGCGCAAGGTCCTAAGTTCGATCCCTGGTACAGAAAAAACAAAAACAAAAAACCAAACCAAGATCACAAAATTTAAAAAACAACAACAACAACAAAAACTGGACTGCAAACCCAAAGCCAGTGCTGCATTGGGGATTTGAAATTCTGAGTTGGCTGTCTGTAGAGGTAAACAGAGGATTAGAGAGCAATTTGCAATGCATAGCCTAGCAGCCTTCTTTCTTCAGGGAAACACATCCTGAATAACATCTGCAGGGGGCCTGGGGAGGAAGCCAGGAAGTGCCAGGGCTTTGCTCTGCTTCCTGCTGGGAGGAAGCCCTTGCGGCTCTTCCTCCTCGAATAGAAGTAGCACAGCCTCCCCCTTGCAGCCAAGTGTTCAGAGTACATTTGTTGGGAGGAGAAAGGTAGAAAGAAAATTTTACAAAATGAATAGTAGGTTGTTTGAGTGTAAGTGTTCTGAGGAACTGTACATGATAAAAATCTTCCTTTCTCTGACTGCCTGTCTATAGGAATACAAATACTAATTCTGGGAGACAGAGAAATTTGAACTCCTTAGAATGTATTCTTTAGAATTTGTAAGTGCCATGTAAATTCTGAGTACTTGACACTTTAAAACTTCTTGAAAACCTTATAATTGTATTACAGACCAAGTCAAGGCAACTATAAGTAAAGCTCCCCCACACATTTCACACTGGCAGCCAAAGGTGTTTCAGAGTTGGCTCAGGCTCTTGACCTGTGCTTCCCTCAGGCCCTTCTAGACTCACCCTCCAAGGCCCTGTCACCAGATGAGGTCTGAAGGCACTGCAGCTGACAGATGGAATTTAACTCACCTTTCCGTAGCAGGCACATTATGGTTTGGAACCAGAAACATTCATGTGTTACTCAAAGGTGCACAAAAGCCCAGGAAAATGTGACCCTCCCTTCAGAAAGGTGTTGGCCCATTCCACAGGTGTGGGCATTACTTAGTGACTGCACTGAACATTTTCTGGTTTTGCTCACTCTGCATCTTTGTCTTGGGATCAGGCTCCCACTCTGTACTTTCTCAAGCCAACGTTTGGACTTTTATTCTTCCTGAGAACTTTTGTATGTAATGGTCTGGTAGGGAAGGTGTCTAAATTTAACCAATGGAATGCTGGTCTGCATGGCCTTGGGTCACTTGGGTTGGTTCCTGGGAGCTGCAGACTTCTTAAAAGTATACTTTCAATTAGGCTTTCCTTGTCTCCTTTCCACTCATGCTTTTCCTCCTATTCCACCTCAACCTCCTCCCGTAGAGGGCACACAGGAAGTCTTGCTTTGTTCTTTTCTCCCACTCTGCTGCAAATGTCCATGCTGGAGTTGAGGAGATGCCCAGTAGGCCTAGGCCTGGCAGGGAGGCCTGTCCCTGTAACCACTGATTCAGCCTCTCTGTCTCTGCTCCTTACGACTCTTGTCAAGTGGACACCAGGACACCACCTGCATGACGTCAGCAAAGTTAATGACAACTTGAGGGCCCCAACTCCCAAGGCCAGCACATTGAGAGGTGTGTACTGAACATAGGATAGGGGGCACAGACATTCAGCCCACGACAGACACTAACAAAACTAAACCAGACGTCACTGGTGTCCTACTCCTCCAGTTCCTGGGCCAGCGACTGTCTCGTCCTTCCACACCATTCCCCTGGGTGAGAAAGGCAGATCTTAACCCTTACATCATATGCAACTTGAAACCTACAGCCAAAAAAATCCACAGGCAAAACTATCAAATAATATGTGGCCTCCTCCTGCCAGATGCCTATTGGCTAAATATGACATTGTGATTATGGAAAGGAGTTAATGATTTTCTCCACATGGTTGGTCACAAATAGGGCCATTGACGGCACTTGGAATAAAAACACCCAGGCTTGAGTCCTGGCTAGCACTACACTGCTGATTGTAGGATCCTGAGCAGGACGTTTAGCCTGTTCAACCTCCACTTTCCTGACTGTAAAATGAGGCTAACAGTCACCACATTGGTCAAAATGTAAACGGGAAAATACTAAATCACTTATACTTACAGGTAACTACTTCCTTTGCATTGCAGAGTGATAATTATTAAGTTTTAGTTTCAAACATAGAAAAATCTTTTCAGGAAACAGTAAAAGAAGCTTCGAGAGGCAATATTGCTTGGGCTAGTATGCTCAAAGGTATTTGTGAGCTATGTTTATGTATTTCAGATTCATGGACAAGAGAGCACAGTATGAAATTGGTTTTATTCAACACGCATAGATATCAGATATGCAGTTGGGTTAGCTGACCAATCTAGGCAGGGCAGAGCCCCCTGATGAGATGGTTCAAATGAGACAAGGCCTGGCTCCAGGCCTCCTGGGCTTCTTGTCTGCAACAACAGTCTTGTCATCGCTGTAATTTATTGTAGGAAAATATTCTATAATACTTGACATTAACAATATGAAAAGGAAAATGGGAAAAAGGAAGTGTGTCTATATTCTGAAAACAATTATTTAATAAATCCATACTTGTTTTCTTTTTTTTTTTTTAAATTTTATTTATTTGTGTGTGTGTGTGTGTCTGTGGCCAGCTCAGCCCACCAGGGGGCGGGGTGGGCTGGTATGTGGTGCTGGGGGATTGAACCGCGGTCCCTGTGCTTTGCCAAGCCTGTTCCAAATAGGTGCTTTAGACCACTGAGCCATCTCACCAGCCCCTACTTGTTTTCTTTAGGAAGAAACTTACCAGCAGAGCAGAGATCGGGAGTGGCCAATATATACGTGGTCACCAAGGTAATTTCCTTTGCAGAAATCAACTGTCTTTGCAGGAAAGTGCATGCAGGACCCTTCCCCACACCCCACCAAGAGGCATTCAGGAGTCCACCGAAGGGACTTGGCCTCAGTCTAGGGGTTCTTCTTTGCTATGCCTTCTTTCTACCTTCACAATTAGCGATCCAAAGACTGAGGATCTTGGGTGAATCTCCAAGTTGGTCCTGCGATGCAGCCTTACCCCCACCTCCCCTAAGCTTCCACTCACTTGTTCAGAGTCACTTTATTGTATCCCAGACCTCCACCACCTGCTCACAAAGCCTAGATCACAGTCTGCACAGGCCTGTCCCAGCTCGCCCCTTCCCTGGTCTCTGGCCCTTGAGCCACAAGCACTGGCCTCAGCGTCCCTGGCAGCCTCCCACCTGGTCAGCATGCAGTGCAGCCCCTCAGGGCTGTGTGAGCTGTGCTGCGTGTAGGTGCCATGCACCACCACATCATCCCCAGTGCACAGAACGTCCTGCCCCAAATCAGTCTCCCATAAGATCACACCCACCTTCATGTCTCGGTACACAGTCTGTGTCATTTTGGCCTCTCAGTTAAGCATAACCATGCTCAATTCAGATGTTAACTGCTGAAAGGCTTAAAACAGCCATGACTCTCAGGCCATGTGCTGTAAGGACAGGCTCCCATCTCCTGCCCTGGCTCATCCCCAATACCTGCCTAGCACCTGACCCTTAACACTTGCATAGCTCATCTCAGCCCAGTCCTTTCAGCCTCCAACTGCAGCGAAGAATAAAGTAAGCAACAAAGAGCATCATCAGATGGTGCATGGTTATCAGTGCTCGAGTTTGAAGGGAAATGCAGAGTTGCAAGAGATTTGCAGGGTTCCATGGATGATGCTGACCTGAGGAAGGGCAGAGAAATCCACCAACTGCCTCAAGTTGGGGAGCTCATTCCTGGCATGGGGTTTCTTCCTAGCTGCAATCAGGATAGGGTACTTCTTCCCACCTTGCTAAACAACTAATCAATCTAATGGCAAGAAGTCCTCCATTTATACTAATAAGCTCAACGACTCGGTGTTTTGAAAGTCAAAGTTTTGTTCCTGCTCCTCTTCCCACGTCCCTTTGAACTGCTCAGCACAGTGAGATCCCTTCCTGCTGTCTCCCAGCTCCACACGAGCCTTCCTTCCTCCACGGACCACGTCTCTGATCTTCAGGCAGACATGCTTCTTTTCTTCCATTCCTGTGGCACTGCGTGCACTCTATTCAGGCTAGTCAAAAACTGTTCTGATTCTGAAACCTGAGATTGCAACAAGTCTGTGGCCAGCAAAAATGACCTCTGGAATGAGGAATTGAATCTTGCTTAGTGAGGGCCTCATATACTACGGAGTGGCTATGCTACTAAAGACATAAGCTCTATGTATAAATGAGAGGCAGAAAACTCACCAGAAAACAAATGTGAGGGCTTTAAGAAAGTACATAGGACATTAATAAATACTTTAAACAAAATCCAAGGGCTGGGAGATGGCTCAGTGGAATAAGCATTTCTCTGGCAAGTGCAAGGGCCTGAGTTCAATCCCCAGTTCCAGAAAAAAACAAAAACAAAAACAAAAACAAAAAAACCCAACCTTCCAGCAGCATACATGGGCAGATGAAAAGGAGCAAGAAAGCAGACTGGACTTGGTTTTACATCCACCTCAACCCATGTTCTATAATAACTGCACTAGAATAATAAAGCAATGAAGATCAAGCTTAATTTTCCTTTCCACCTACGTGGAGGTGCATATCTGCATATTCAGTGGCTACACCCACATACCCCAGATACTCAAAGTGCTTCAGTCCTGCATCCATTTATTTCTCAGAGTGTATCATCATAGTGACATAAAAAAGGGAAGGAAGAGAAATACCAGGCTTCTCTGTAAATATACTGTCAAATATAAACAAGGCCTAGATATATCATATTAGTCATTGTTTCAGAAAAACACAGATTGCTTTTCTTTCTTTTTTTTTTTTAAAGAACCCCCCCCCACACACACACAGATTTCTATACTTTCAGGTCACTTACTTTCTTGTTAAACCTTAACTTTGCCAATATTGGTTTTATGTAATGAAAATACAATATTCTTGATTTATTGGAATGTGATGCATGAAAAACAACTTGAGTTTTGGGGCTTTTTTGGTTTTTTGGAGGGGGACTAATCCAACATGTGTTCATCTGAATGAGGAAAATGCTTCCAGTTTAATGTAAGTCCTTCATAAAGCAGAGTAAACTTATGATAAAGTGAGTGGTCTTAGTAAGTTTTCCCATCTTCAAATGTAGGCCTAACAGAAGAATGACTACAGGAGACCAAAGCCCACACAGACAATCTCCTGTGGCTATCATCTCACATGGGACTCTCTTGTATTGCTGGATTCTGTCACAAGCTGCCATGTTTCCAAGGGCTGAATGGTATCTTACAAGGACCTGCGTGAGAAGATTAGAAATCCTTCATTCTTGGTCTTACACGGTAAGCACTGTATATGATTCTTCATCACATTTTTGTTCAGAACATAGTGCCACAGGTCACGTTTTTCTCAACGATCTTTATAGTGACTTGTGCTCTATAAATATAAACATATTTGTACCTAGAATGCATACACATTGACACAGGACTATGAAGTTATCCAGACATCCATAAGCAGAACGGTATGAGAAGTGCAGGAAAAGTAATGTACGATGCGAGGCCCATGCAGACTATAGACGCCAGTCCCAAGACTGCTGAGGCAAGAACACTTCTCTGATCACGAATAATTATCTTCACATACTCACAAAACTGGAAAACAAAAATTAAGAATATTAGGAAAGGTGACTGCATCCAAAAAGAACCACATATGCCAAATATTAAAACAATATTCTCAGGGGTTAGGTGTTTCTGTGTTAGGAAAGGTAGAAGTTCCCTGCATCCAGTCCAGTTTCTTCTTTCTATGCCCCCAGGACCTGAAATGTTCTGTTAGGTAATAAGGTTAATAATGGCAGCTTCCTTTGTAAGTGTAGAATTTTATAGATAATTGTAGAATAGTACCACATAAAGATTATTTAGGATTAAACGTTAAAAATAACATAAAGGGGGCGGGGGAGATGGCTCAGTGGAATAAGCGCTTCCCTGGCAAGCGCAAGGATCTGAGTTCAATCCCCGGTTCTGCCAAACAAACAAACAAACAAACAAACAAACAAAAAACACCCCATAAAGGTCTGGCTTGGTGGTGCATGCCTGTAATCCCAGCACTTAGTAGGCTGAGGCAGAAGGATCTCTTGTGAACTCAAGGCTAACCTGAACTGGATAATAAGATCATGTCACAAAAGATAAATAAATAAATACCATTAAATCAACCATACCAAAGCTTTTTTAAAATTTTATTTTATTTATTTATTTTTTTTTTTGCGGTACTGGGGATTGAACTCAGGACCTTTTGCTTGCCAGGCAAGTGCTTATTCTACTGAGCTATCTCCCCAGCCCCCAAATCATATTTTAAAATTATATATGAAAGGGGTCTCTAACCTTAAATTATAAGAATGCATTTTAAATTATGATAATTGGTGCATTCAGTTCTTCTAATTTACCATTCCAAAAGGCGGGGATAACAATGATGCCTTTTGTATAATTCTCAAACCCTAAAGGTATGGCATCAGTTTCACTGTGGTCACAGCCCATTCCCTGACTAAATTACATTCACCATCAATTTTGTGACATATAATTGGATCCTGGAAATAGAGATAAAGTCAGTATATTTTTACCCCTGACAAATGTGTTCCTGTAATACGTGTAATCTTTTCTAAGAAAAATGAATTCAACATGTGAGTGATGGCTCGTGTTGAGTGTGCTGGCCCCAGCTCTCTTGCCTGGGTGACCCCGCCTCGACTGCCCTCTTCTTCCTGTGATCCTGCGGTGTTGTGAAGATCAAGGGAGATCTTTTATGCGGAAGGCGACTTTGTAGTCTACAAGCTACGTACACCTAAGGCACTGTGACGCTTGTCGTCACTGCTGTGTGTGTTGACAGTCACCTCCACCGCAAGCGTCTTCACTGCTGGAATCTAAAAGTCGATTGCCATTTTTATGTGCGCTTTTCTAGTCACACTACATTTAAATGGCCTTTCTAGCGCACTGAACTGTATGTGCTTTGAGGGCCTCCTGCAGTTGTTGCGCAGTGCTGAGGGGTAGGTCTGCCAATTTCCTTTCCTTCCCTTCTCCTCCCCTGCTTCCCCCTACCCTCGACTTCCTTTCCATTCCTTTCAGTGGTCCTCCTGCCTCAGCCTCCTCCTAGGCAGCTGGGAAGGCTTATAAATTCTTACTAGACAGAATAAGCAAATTCAACATAGTTACGTGCCTCACACTGACACTACAGCAAAGAACTGACAAATACACAGGATGACACACCCAGGAGACTGTATCATCAGTGCGAATGCCTTCTAGGATGATGTTCCTACAATGGGGGGAAGTGCCTAATAATGCATTTCTCGTGGAACGCCGTTAAGGATGCCTGGATCATTCCACCGCACAGCCGTGACTGTAGGGCTGTCTGCATTCCTACTTTACCACAATAGCTAAGCGAGCATGGAGCTTCCTGTCAGTCATGGACCCCAAACGTGGTCCACCCATAGCACAAACACCTGATTTCTCTTTATTCTAAGCTAGTAAGACTCTGAGGAACAAGTGTTCCGCCTTAAAGCAGGGATTAGCAAACTAAGAGAAGTTTTCAGGGCAGCAAGGAAAAGCTCTTGGCCCACCACAGCTGCCCTGGCCCCAGGCGAATGAGGAAGCTGCCCCATATGGCCGTGCTCCTGCGACTGCTGCTCTGGCCACTTCA
>NW_004524803.1:3626940-3643354 GCF_000260255.1 Octodon degus | reverse complement strand
TTGGTTTGTGGTATTGGGGATTGAACTCAGGATCTTGTGCTTGCCAGGCAAGTGTTTATTCTACTGAGCTATCTCCCTGGTCCCAAATTTTATGATTTCTTAACCTGTAAGGCAGAGAGACAACATTATTGCAAAGAATAAAAGGTTATTTTCCAAATCGTTCTCAAACTAATTGTGATGTTTTCCTGAGAGAAAGCATTCTTGAGAGCTTTTGTAAATTTTAAGATGACAGTAGCTGTTGATATGGACATCCCGGCCTTCAAATCAAATCAAATATTGCTGAACTTTCTTATACTTCTAAAAAGTAGAAACTAGATCTCCTTCAGGATTCATGACCTACTTTTCTCAGGACTTGTTGAAAAACTACTTATAATGAGAAAATTTTGGATGGAGACCTTCCCCAGGCTGGAAGTCTAGTCTGGGCCAATTGGTTTCTTAGACCATTTAGAGTGAAGACAAAAGTTCAGTTTCTGAAGAGGTGCTGTGCAGCAATAGTAATTAAAACACTTCACCGATGTAAAAGCTAGTAGTTTCCACATGCAGGAAACTGCTTTAACTAGTTATTAATGCAGAATAAAAATTTTACTACCTTTAAAAAGCATTTGTAGTATTTTTGGGTAGAAATATACAATACAGTGCTACATGTGCTTCATTATGGTGTGACTCCTAATTATTGGAGAGAAAGATATTTTCCACAGAAGTAATTTGCTTGGTTCTTCAGTAAATCTAAAGTGTTTCCTTCGTATACTTTTGGAGGCAGTGTTCGTAAATGTGGGAAGTTCATTTCTAAATAGGGTTCAACTGGGGCTGTCATTCTTGGATCATTACACACTGTTCTAACTGTATTTTTATTTTGCTTGGAAAATAATTTATAGATTGAGTCTAGTTCTGGAAGAATCTACATGAAATTTCATATACCAGCGTATAAAAGCATAATACTTCCGTGCTCTGCCTTGGAGCAGAAACTTTCCCAACTAGGTCAAAAAATGAGTGAACATGTAGCACAATTAAAATCTTAGAGGTAGTCCATGGTGATATGGATTCAGAATTTTTGTCCAAAAATATCTTGAACATGAAGAGCAACACGAAAGCTGACTGTGTCATTACCCTGGTTTCCATCCTGAAGCATGAATATGGTGCTTTCCCTATGGACACTGCAGGTTGTGATACTGCCAACTGTAAGGAAAATCATGTGCTTCAAGGACTGACTTTAAAGAGTAAGAGGTTTCAAAAAGAATGCTTTTTCTCTTTGGATTTGTAGTTCATTTAAGAACCTTAAATTTTCATACTTTCTTTCCTAAGAACTAATAAAAATTTCCTTCCAACAGTTAAGGGCTCTTCTTGAAACTCAATTGTTTTGGTCTCTGGGGACCTTACAATCTAACCTCCCTCTGGGGAAATAGGTTAAGGATGCTGACCAATGCAGTTACTAAGGGATGAAAGCCAAGCTGGAAAAGCTCTCCAGTACCAAGGCAAAGGCTTCTCAAGCAGACAGGCTTAGAAGGGAGCTAGCAGAGCTGTCCACTTCTGGGGAATTCTGATAGTTTATATTAAGGAAGGAAATTCACTCTATAGGGCTTACAGGGAGAGAAAGCAGCACACTTCCGCATTTTAAAGGCACATCTGAAAAAATAATGTTAAAGGCAAAATGAAACAATGGGCACCTTCTTTCTAATTGCAACTCTTGGGAAAAGTCCCAAGTACTATGCCCCAGAGTTCCTGCACTTTGACTTTTGCAGGAGTTGTGGGTGGACAGCCTGATGACTTCTGCAGCACTAACTCTCGGGGCAGCTCTGGGATCACCTGAAGCCACCCAGCAGAGCCACACCCTTTCGCTGCCCTCATTCCAAGATAACCCTGTAGAGTACATCGCTATGTATTCACCTACCTGGTCTCCCTTAGCTACACCAGAACTTGTGAGATTGCATGGAAGTGGTGTGGAAGGTGGCCCTGGGTAAACCTGGCTCCCAGCGAGTACATTAGCGACAGGAGGGCAGTGTCCTGCTGGTTTGCATTTGAGTTTCTCCCCCTCTTATTAGGTTCCGTGTTTTGACTGTGTGCTTAGCAAGAGGAACCTCTTGAAAACGGAGGTGAGCGCTACAGGAGGCGAACTGGTACATTACTGCTGCCTTGGAGATGAACGGGGGGGGGGGGCTGTTATTTCCTGAAGATTATTTTTGCCTCCGTGGTGTCCCGAACTTTAACCCAACCTATTATGCCATTAAATAAAATTTTCCGAAACGAACTGGCTGCAAGGAGGGAAACTCCAGGAACAAGGGTGTCCCCAATGAGCCCACTGCCCGGGACCACGGGTGGTACCTTGTCGGCCTGGGGGCTGACCGCGGTGCCATATCTGCAGTAGGTCACGAAGTGCTCACAGTTGTTCCACAGCAGGCTGTACGGGCACACGCCCAGCCGCTCCTCCGCCCTCCGAGCCACCTCCTCATTGAGCAGCGCCTTCTTCTGCAGGGACTCGTCCAGGTGATTGACCAGGACGTCGGCCCCGTAGGCAAAGTCCTCTACTGTGTCCACGCGGATGCTGGCCACCTTGACCACGACGCCCAGGAGGAGACGCTGGTTGGAGACCACCTTCTGGGTGCGCTTCTCGTCCGTGGTCAGGGCCAGCAAAATGTCAGGCATGAGGTGGGCTACGCGGTTGTTGCCCAGGTAGATGCCATAGTGGGTCAGGTGGGTGCGGGGCACCTCCAGCACGTCCCCGCGGAGGAAGGAACTGACTTCATAGGACCGGCTGCTTCTTTGGTCTTCTCCCTGAGCTCCCAGACTGAGAAGCTTTAAATTGGAGAGGAGCAGCTTGTCTAGCAGTAAGGAGACCGCGTCCAGCACGGGGCTCTTCATCCTGCGGGGAAGAGCGACTTTCCAAAAGCCGTGCCGCTGCGCAGTCCCGAGCCCGACGGAGGGTGTGCTCCGGTCAGCGGTGCGCGCCGCTTGTCACAGCCAGCCAAGCCGGGCTGCCAGTGTACATAGACTGTGGAGCAGGGAGAGGGCGGAAAGGAGCGAGACCCGGGCCCTGTGAAGGAGGAGGAGCTGGAGCCCGCGGGAGCACTCGGAGAAGCTCGGGTGACAGCAGCGCAACGCTGGGCTACAGAGCGACCTCGCCCTGATTTTATTGGCGTCAAGGGGGCGGGTCGAGCGCCGTCAGGACCTGGCTAGCGCACGGATTGGGCGCTGCGGCTGGCTCCGAGCTACAGAGCAAAGCTGCGGGTCCCGCGCTTGGTCTCTGTCCACTTTGGGCTCTGCCTGCCCTGGGCACCTAAGCCACACGGCCTCTCAGCAACCCCTCTCGGAGCTGGAGGTCTAGGGATCCGCGCATGGACTCGCACTGGGCACGCTCCGGGGGCTTCCGATCTTCTTGAGATGTCCCCTTCCAGGGCTGATACCCTAGTCCGACCTGGAGTTTGCCTTTACTGTGCCAAGTGCGCGAGCCAGGAAGCCTTTGAGTTCTTTTCTGAACGGATCTCTCGCCTTTCAAGCCTTGGAATCCAGGGTCTGGGGTGCACCCGGGGGCCTTGTCTCCTGGCGCCCACGATTCGAACCCGTGTTCCCACGCGGTCGCGGGCACCCGCAGCGCTAGGCGCGCGCCTTCCAACTGTGGGCAGCAGAGACCTCGCGGCCCAACGTCCTCCCGGAAAGGGGATGCGTGGCAAGTCTGTTTCCCGGTGTCAGGGTCCCAGGTTCCCGCTTTGGTCCGGTGCTGGCGAGGAGGGCCTTGAGGGTCTCCCCGGGAGCCGTGGGGGTCGAGGGTGGGGGGAGCGACCTGCGTGCGCGATGGCCTGGACACGCGGCGCCCGACCCGGAGAGGCAGGGTGCGAATGTGAAACTCTGCGGACGCAGACGCAGCTCCGCGCCCCACACGGCCGCCCACGCGGGCCAATGGCTTGCTTCGTCCCGCAGTCTCCGCGCGAATGCAGGAGGGCGGTCGCTGCGGATGGTGGATGAGGGACACATCTGTCTTAGCTGGAAGATGAAGGATATCCTGAGGCTCATCAGGGGAGGCGGGCTCCCGGTTATCCTCCAAAGCCAGGCCTTTGCTCCTATCCCGCCCATCATCAGGGATCTGACCCTTTTGCTCTGTCGACGGTGACTTATTTCAAAAATGATTGCAAGTGGCATTAGAATGCCAGCTGAAAAGGAGGAAACGC
This sequence comes from Octodon degus, assembly GCF_000260255.1. NCBI lineage: Eukaryota > Metazoa > Chordata > Mammalia > Rodentia > Octodontidae > Octodon > Octodon degus. The sequence continues at coordinate 3,639,194 of NW_004524803.1, read as the reverse complement.
CAGAAACAAATAGGAGACATGCGGAGAAGGGGGAGGGGGCAGAACACAGGATATTTAAAAAATGCGTTTCTCCAACATGCTACCCCAATATTTAAAGAAAAGCTGGAGGATTGCTGGAAAGATTGAAACACTTGTGCTCAGGGTGTTTATCCGCTTCTAGGGGCATCATACTAACAGGCTTCCTTCATTCTGGGGGCTCCTGGAAAAGGTCAAACGCGCGGGCACTTAACCTTGCATCAGCGTTCAGCTGGCGAACACAGGCGGAAGCAGCACAGATTCTGGCAAAGCGCCCTTGCTGGAGCCTCTAGCGACACAGGCCAAGAAAGGCACTTGGTAGTGAGACGTTTCCCTCTCTGGTGGTCACTAGCGGCTTATAATGTTGGCCTCCAACCTGGATTATTTGCAGGGAATAAAAGCACGGGGAAATAGCTGGACACTTCCTGAAAAAGTTTGGAGCAGAACATAATTAAGAGGGTCTCCCTTGTACTCAGTGGCCTGGCTCACCCTCCTGGTGTCCTGGGTGTAGTGTGCTGCTGGTTTGCATTTGAGTTTCTCCCCCTCTTGCTAGGGTGGGTGTTTTGACTGCCTGATAAGCAAGGGGAACCTCTTCAAAACAGAGGTGAGCCTACAGGAGGCCAACTGGTAGTTACTGCTGCCTTGGAGATGAATGGGGTAGGAGGTGGCTGTTATTTCCTGAAGATTATTTTTTACCTCTGTGGTTTCCCAAGCTTTAACCCAACCTATTATGCCATTAAATAAATTTTTCTCAAAAGAACTGCCCGCAAGCAGCCCTCTCCGCTGCAGACCTGCTGGGAATTTGGCCGGGGACCACCCTAGGCTTTAAGTGAGGAATCTTCATTTCCCTGCTGCTGCCCTACCTTAGGCCTGGAGGAGGGGTCATGCCTGCTTTTCCATTGAAAAATCTGTGACAACCAGGGAGCTTTTGTTAGGCAGACTGCTTGCCTTCTCCCCTCTGTCATCCACCCTGGTAGCCTCACCTTGCAGAAATCCGGTTCTTGAAATGCCTTCTCAATGCTGCATTTATTTCTGTGGTTGACGGGTCAGGTTTTGGCAGCTCCCTAGAGGCTGCCTGCCTAAACATACTGTACTAACAGGTTCCCATCCGCTCTAACAGAATCATTATTAATATTAAAAATGTTTATTATCAGTACTGTGCTTGAGCCAAATTTGGCTTTTAAAACTAATTTTAGCAATACTGCTTCAAAATGCATCTTCTTTGGGCAAATCAATTTATTCATAAGTTCTGTGAGCTGACGATGTGCATGCACTAAAATTTCTGCCTATAATTTAATCAAACAATTATAATTTTTTATTATTGTAATTTTTATTTTAAATTACACATGGTTGTTTTAGTTAAGAATCTTCAGTCTGGTGACTTGTCTTGCTAACTTATGTTTATGTAAAATTTTATGTTGTGTTAAATAAATAAAGTCTGTCTCTAAAATTTCCACATTTATTTTTTCTATACTTCTTTAACAAAGACAAATCCCATACATTTGAATATTTTCCTTAGCCTTGAATATTTTCCCTTGCACAATACTTTTGTGAAAATTTACAAAATATAGCCAAGACCCACAGAGCACTAAAATTCTGTAAACAGAAATAGGAGAATTCTGAGCTCTTATGTTGAGCTTACAGATTGTAACGCAAATCACAAAGCATTCACATAAACCAGACCGTGGTGTGACTGGAGTCTAAGCTTTCTGTAGTATCTAAGCAGAAGGACTGCTTGAGCTCAGCAATTTGGGGCCAGCATGGGCAACATAGATCATCTCTAAGAAAGTGTCAAACATTAGCATAGTGTGAATTTAATATTGAATTGAATTGAATATTTCCTTTTGTTTTTCATTTTTTAAAAAAAATATTTGGTACATTATCTCACTATGCAGTTTGGACTCATAGTAATCCTCCTATTTCAGCCTCCCCAGCTCTGGGATTACAGTCCTGCGCTACCATGCCTATGCAGTTTGGACTTGCAGTATGGCACACGAGGTACAGGGGATCAGACCCGGGGGTCCTTGAGCTTGCCAGACAGGCACTTAGACTCCGACTATCTCCCGACTGCCTCCCAACTGCCTCATTTTTTTGAGGCAGGCTCTTGTTATTTGTTGCCCTGACTAGTCTCAGCTGCTGGGCTCAAGTGATCTGCCTCAGCCTCTTGGGCAGCTGGGGCGACAGGTAGGTGTCATCATACCTGGCTTAATTCTTTTAAAAGTACAGGTTATATATAAAAATTGTTTACATCCTAGCAGTAACAGGTGGTACACACCTGTGATACCAGAATTCTAGGAGCCCGAGGCAGAGGGAACACAGATTCAAGCTCAGTCTGGGCAACTTAGAGGTTTAGTGGGACTCTGTTTCAAAATAAAATAGAAATGGGGATGTAACTTAGTGTAAAGGCCTTGGTTTTAACCCTCACTATAACAAAACAATTATATCAAAACATCCCCACACTTATAGTGTCAAAGAACACCACATTATAAAGTTTGCCTATTCTTGAAGAAGCTTGCTGCTCCTGAATGTGAATAGACAAAGGACTAGAACAGGACAGCACAATAATAACAGGAACAGCACGGTAATGGTAGCCAAATGACCAGGTTTTGAATTCTGGTTTTCCTATTTTCAAGTTTTGTGGCTTTAGGCAAATTATTTAATCTTTGGTAATCTTCCCTTTAAAGAAAGGACATAGTCTTCAAATACCTCATAAGGTTGCTGTAAGAGTAAATAATATATATGTATTGTTTAAGAGCAGTACCTAGTAAGGACTACAGCAATGCTGACAGTGTAATGCCTTTTTTTTTTTTTTTTCTGGAAGACATTCAACAATCCACTCATTGTCCACTACTTTTGTGCAAATTTGCAAAATATGGCCAAGACTCACAGAACAGTAAGAAATTCTGTAAACAGAAATGGGAGAATTCTAAGCTCTCATTCATCTCAACAAGCATTTATTGAACATGTATTCAGTTTCTGCATGGAGACGCCCAAACATAGCAACATGTGGGATGCGGTCTTCTCCCTAATGGGACACAGAGCCCCAGAAGCACCCTAAATGAACTTTCATAATTCAGTGTAACATGCTAAACAAACAGCATGCCCCAAAGGGAAGCAATTCACTCTCACCAATGGCACAGAAAGTGAGGAGAAGGCTGCAGCCAGGCACTTCCCAGAGAAGTCCCAGGTTTCTGGGTACCCAGGTAGTGGGGATTGGCTGACCAGTGGCCCAGCAAAGGACAGTGTGAACAGAGGCAAGCTGGAATGCTCATTTCAACCAGAGTGGGAGCTGTACTTTTCTCCAAGAGCAGAGGTCAGAGGTCAGGTTGGGAAGTACATGGGGCCAGGCGGTGCAGGGCCTCTGAGGTTACGGCTCCCATAAATCCATATTATTAACATTCTGCTTGGGAATATTTTCTACAGTAAAAATTCGCTTTTGTGTACCTTTCCCATGTGCATTGGCATTTTAGGTCTTCCCAGCTAGGGTAAGATCATTGTCCTGAAAAGTCTACCTCTAAGTCTGGGATAAAATGTTAGATTTCCACTTGGTGTTGGCCCATCCTCAATTATGCAAAGAAAACTTTTAAATTTGCTTTGACCAAGCAAGGTTGTAGGATCATCATTTTGCTCCATGAATCTCAGTTTAGTCAGATTTTTCACGGACTCCACCCGTAGTCACTCATGTACTCCACACCCAGGCTGTTTGCATGCCTGGACCTCAGATAAACCACATTAATACTTCCTGCCAAAACCATGTGATGTGTGTATTTGCCACACTGTTTCTAACTCCAACAAAGATAGATGTACTGGAAGAAAGTATAGGCAAGTTGCTTTTGCACAAAATATCTGGTGGAGAAAGTGAGCATAACATTTAGGTCATCTGTGCTGGATAAAATTGGTAAAGCCAATGTCTGCAGTGTAAAAGTGAGATCTTTGTGAAAGATTTCAATATGTTCTCCATTAACGTGGTATCAATCTGAACAGAAGGATGTTTTCTTAAGTCATGAAACAGCAGTGAAAAGATTTATGAAGCTCATCGTGCAGTTTAATGGCAATACTAATTGATCAGTTCTTCATTCTAAACTTTGAAGTTCTGTTTTTGAAGCTACGTGCAGAACACTGCTTTGTCATTCCACTTAGTGTGCAAAAAGAGGAACTGGTTTCTCAGTACTTGCCTGCTTCTGGGCAAGCACTCCTCAAGATGTCCTGTCCGTGCTTGCTGCTGCTGAGCAGAGGTGACCGTGAACTCTGTCTGAGGCAGTCAGGGCAAACTAAGCAAGAGAGGCCCTACCCAGTATGGCCCCGGGCAGATCTGCCATCAAAGACTCCTTGTTCCTTGGGGACTCGTGACTGGAGGCTGTCTCATCAGGCCAATCTCCCTGGAAAAGCATTTCAAGCTGCCTCGCCCTGTCCTCTGAGAATTCAGCTGGTCTGCGACACACTTTCTGTCAGGGGCCAGGCTCTCACAATAGAGCTTTCTGTACCTAAGGGGTAGCAGCTTCATTGTTTTATCAGGGTATGGTAAGCCTGGCTCACATGCCAATGCACAGCCAACTCACATGGTCACAGGCAATTGACAAGAGTATGCTCTTTATGGTGGTTTGTATAATTGTGCAGGTGTATGTGATTATATGAGGGTACAGCCAGGTCTTCTCTTCTCTGTGCCCGAATGCCTCATAGTCAGTGCCTGTGATATCTAAACTCTTGGTGTGAGTTTTATTAAACTATATGGGTTTTATTTGTTAATTTCCAAGACTGGTCTTTACAATTAGCTTTTGATTTTCATAGCCAGCTCAACTACTGTGAGAACTGGTTATGATTGGTAAGCAAAAGTAGTTGATTGGATGTGTGGATATTTTACTTTACAGAGGGCTCACAGCTTGTTCTTCCTTCTTGCTGTTTTGAGCTCTATTCCTAGCTGAGATTCCTGGCTTCCCTGAGAGGTTTCACTAGAGTTAACAGGTAACCTGGCAAAAGTGGAGGCTGCCATCAAAAATCAGCTCTTTCCTTTCCAAATGCTAAGGAATATCCTGAAGCAGAAGCATTTGAATATTGGCTCTGAGAAATTATCTTCTAAACATATGCAGATGGAGACCTTCAGCAACTGTGAGTAAGCTTCTTGGTCACTTCCAACTTGTGGCTTCACAGTGATGAGAAATTCATTAGTGGTTCCTGGACATTAATGGGAGCAGAGGCCTTATTTTAAAACATCAAATGGTAAGATAGAGTTGTAAATTCCTGTAAAAAGTTAACCGGATGTTCATGTTATATATTAACAGCCTAAAACACCACTTATTGATTTGTTATGGTTCAAATATTCATAAGCTCTATACAAAGTCTGTAGATGGCATTAATCATAGAACACAGAGCATGTGTACAATTTTCCTTGACCAAAGAGGATCCACTCAAGTTTTGATGACATAGATACTGCAGACTTGGCATCACAGACAACCAAGTAGCCACTAATTCTTCCAATGAATTCATTTATGTGAAAGATTATATTTCATTATTATTATTATTATTATTATTATTATTATTTTTGCAGAACTGGGGATTGAACTCAGGCCCTTGCGCGGGCCAGGAAAGCGCTTATTCTACTGAGTCATCTGCCTAGCCCCTATATTTCATTATTGTATACTCTAAAATCCTAAGGAACTGGTCTTTTGCAGCAGAGGATAGATCAAGAATATCAAAATTCCAAAGAGAAATCCAAAAGCTCCTGCACAGGATATATTTCCTGTGCCATAGGCTTTCAACGAAGATGAAATAATTCTTTTTTTTTTTTTTTTTTTTTTGGTGGAACTGGGGATTGAACTCAGACCCTTGCTCTTACCAGGGAAGTGCTTATTCTATTGAGCCATCTTCCTGGCCCAAGATGAAGTAATTCTATTAGAACAAACATTAGTTTAGAATTTTCTAGAATGAATGAAAGAACAAATTATCACATGTAAGAAATAAAATGAATCCCAAATAAGACAAATAAAAAATGAACTCTTAGACACAACATGAAACTACAAAATACCAAAGAAAAAAAGAAAAGAAAAAAGAACCAAAAAGTGAGAGAGTACTACTTCCAAACAACTGCACAATGGTTATTTGATATTTCAGCATTGGGGGTGGAATAAGGAAAGTGATATAAACTTTTAGGCTTCAGAGTCCTTAGTGAAACTGTATTTCAAAAATAGTCAAGAAAAACTATCTATATATTCATTTTAATGAGAAAAAAGATAAAATAGCAATGAAACAGTTTCAAAACAGATTAGTATGACAGTTACAATAATTAATATACTGCACATTGTTGTCTTCCTAGTAGTTATTCAGAGGACAAGATGAAGACATGATAACTTGTCTAAACAATATTAGTACAAACTTCTTCTCAGTGAACTAAGAGAAAGTAGCTATATGTCTATCCTTTCATAACTATCTTGTATATACAATCTTTTTTTTTTTTTTTGGGAACCGGGGATTGAACTCAGGCCACTGCGCTTGCCAGGCAAGTGCTTATTCCACTGAACCAACTCCCCAGCCCCACATATATCTTTTTAAACACACACACACACACACACACACACACACACACACACACACCAAAACAAAACAAAAAAATGGTCCTTTATTTAAATCCCTCTTTTCTGTTTTGTTTTGTCAGAGATGGGTGTTTCATTGCAGTTAGAGAAGCTGTATTTGGAGAAGTCTTTAAAGGATCTTTTCATATTTGATGCCAGACCAAAGATTGTAGGTACTTGAATTCAGCAAAATAACCCAATATAGTCCAATAGTCCATAATAGCAGTGGGTTATCAGCACAACTAGCAATTGTCCAAAGTTGTTGATGTGGGCCTTTTACAGCTCAACATATTAATAAAGCTTTCCTTTTATACCCAAACAAGAATCATGTATGTATGTATGTATTTATTTATTTGGTATAGGGTCTCACTACACATCTTGGACTCATAATGATCCTCCTGTCTCAGCCTTCCCAGCTCTGTGATTACAGTCATGGGCTACCATGCTCGATTTCAGTGGTTGGCTCGGCCTGGAGCCAGCACGGCATGAGGTACCAGGGATCAAACCCAGATCCTTGTGCTTGCCAGGCAGGTGCTTAGACCACCAAGCTATCTCTCTAGTCCAACAATATATTTTTTGAAGAATTTCTTTTAGGACAGCTTTAGATTCACATGAGAATCAACTAGAAAGTACAGCTTCCATAAAACCTTTGCTCTTCCCCTTGTACTTCCTCTCACCACCATCCACATCTCACAGAATGGTATATTTCTTAAAGCTGATGAATGGATATTGAAACAACACTACAATTCCTGGATTTCATTAGGAGCCAATCTTGATGTTACACATTTTATGGGCTTTGACAAATGTGCTCCCATAATGACATGCATAAACCACAGCAGTTTCATACACAATAGTTTCATTGCCTTATATGTTTTCTGTGATCCATCTATTCAGTCTTTCCTTCCCCAGAACCCCTGAGTATGGTTGATATTTTACTGTCTCTGTATTTTGCTTTTCCAGAATGTCAGGTATTTGGAATCTTACAGTGGGTAGCTTTTCAGGTTGGCTTCTTTCTTTAGAAATTTGTGTTTAAGTTTCCTTCATGTCTTTTCATGTCTTGATAGCTCTTATGTTTCTAGTAATAATATTCTGTTGTTTGGGTATGCTACAGTTTATTTTATTCACTCCCCTTTACTGAAGGTTATCTTTAGTACTTACAGATTTTTGCCAAACATGAGTGAAGCGGCCATGTACTGGTTTTTGGGTGGATATAAACTTTCAATTTATTTGAGCAAATACCAAGGATCCTTTGGCTCCTTTATCTAAAGTATGTTTACAGCTGGGGAGATAGCTCAGTGGAATAAGTGCTTGTCTAGTGAAAGGTCCTGAGTTCAATCCCTGGTACCACCAAAAAAAAAAAAAAATAGTATGTTTGGTGTTGGAAGCTGTCAAGATGTCTCCCAAGGTGTCTGAGCCACATTGCATTCAATAGCATGGATTGAATGTTTCCATGTCTTGGCATCTTCACCAGTAGCTGGTGTTGGCAGTGTTCTGGATTTGGGCCATTCTGAAATGTGTCCAATAGCATCTTCTTTCTTAAAATTTGGATTTCCTTGATACCATAGCATGTAGAACACATGCGCCTTAGCCAAATTTGTTTATCTATCTGTCTGTCTGTCTCTGCCTGCCTATCTATCTATCTATCTATCTACCTACCTACCTACCTATCTACCTATTTACCATCTCATTTACTTACATATTCCCTACTTCTCTGGCCCTTTGCACATGTGACAGTGGTCATGGTACTGAGGACTGAACCCATGGAACATTGGACTATATCCTCAGCCAATTTATTAAATTTATTTATTTAATTTTTTACACTTAAAAAGATAAACTTTGTTATATTAAACCTTTTTTTAAATTTTATTTTGAGATACAGTCTTGCTAAGCTGTCCCAAATGTGCTCAGACTTGCAAGTCTTCTGCTTCATACTCCATGGCTGGAATTGTCTCAGTGTAGCTCCATGCCTGGCTCTTTGGCCTACTTTCAAATGGGGCTGCTAATTTTCTTTCACTGAGTTATAAAGAGTTCTTCATAGGAGTCTTTACAAAGATGATTTTTGCAAAGGTTTTCTCCCACTCTATGGCTTGTCTTGTCATTCTTTTGACATTGTCTTTCTCAGAGCAGAAATATTTAATTACAACAAAGTCCAATTTATCAATTATTTATTTCATTGATTATGCTTTTGTTATAGTGTCTAAAATGATCACTATGTACAAGGTCATCTAGATTTTCTATTATACCATCTCCTGAGAGTTTTATATTTTTGTATAATGTACTTAGGTCTACGATTTATTTTGAGTTGATTTTCATGAAAGATGAAGACTATATTTAGGTATTTTTTCTGTTTCGACATATGAGTGTCTGGTTGGTGAAAAGTATTCAGTATTTGGTGAAAAGTCTCTTTTGCCCATTGAATAGCCTTTTCTCATCTGTCAAAGATCAGCTGACTGGGCTGGCCAGATAGCTCAGCAGTTTAAAGCATATGCTTAGGCAAATGCAGGGACTGGGGTTTGATCCCCAGCATGCTGTGCCAACCCTGTTCCTGGGGCACACTGAGACAGCGATTGAGACTGGGTGTGGTGTTGCACACCTGTAATCCTAGAGCTTGGGAGACTGAAAACAGGGGAATCATATGAGTCCAATCTGTGTAGTGGGACCCTTTAGACCCTGTACTAAATACATTAAAAAATTCAGCTGACTGTATGAATTTATTTCTGGGCTCTCCATTCTACAATTACAACTATATCCACTGATGTAGTCTTTTGCTAAATACACAGTCTTGATTACTGCAGCTTTATAGTAAATCTTTCAGTAGGGTAACATCTGTTCTCAAACTTTGTTTTTCTCTTTTGATGCTGTGTTCACTACTCTGGCCTTTTGCCTCTGCATATGAGTTTTACAATCAGGTTTGAGCATTTACAAAATATTGAGTAGGATTTTCATTTAGGATTATGTTGAGCCTATACACCAAACTGACAAGTACTGACATTGTTACAATGTTCGGTTTTCCAATCTAGGAACATGGAATACTCTATCTGTCTGTCTATCTATCTATCTATCTATCAATCAATCATCTATCTATCTATGTATCTATATATCTCTCTATGTATCTATCAATCAATCTATCTACCTACCTTTTAGTTATTTTTTCATTATAGTTTTATAGTTTGTTTCCTATCAATCCTATAAATATTTTGTTAGATTTGTAACTTATTCTTGTTTGTAGGGTGCTAATGTAAATTGTACTGTTTTTTCAAATTAAGCTTGTGCTCTGAGAAAGTAGCAGTCTTTATGTAACAGCTTCCCTCCTTCAACCTTGCTATTGTTATTTACTCATTACACTTTTGCTCTTTATTCCGTCAGACTTTTTACGTGGACAGCTGTGTCATCAGCAACATTAGGCACTGCATTTCTTCCTTCCTTTCCTTTCCCTTTCTTGTCTCATTGTATTAGCCAGAATTTTCAGTACAATATTAATAGGGAGTGGTGAGAGGATATATCCACGCCTTGTTCCTCATGTTAACAGGAAAGCTTTCAAAGACAAAAGCTGAGATTGATACCAACAGACCTATACCAAGATTCTTTGATGAAAGCTTTGTTTACATTGGAAGTGAGTTTATTATTTTTGTTGATTTATGAATCTTTGTTTTGTTTTATTTACTTAACTCTCTTACTGACATGGATGATGGGAGCTGAAATAATCTTCATTGGTTGTTTCTTTTATAGACACTTTAAAAATTGGGAACACTACTTCATTAAATATAATTTACACAGAATAAAGCACAATATACTAAGTATATAGCTTAATGTCTATACAAACATACGCATTAATAAAATTGAGGGAATGTAGACATATTGATATTTATAAAATGCACTATAAGAATAAAACATTAATAGATGCTATGAACTAAAATAACTTTCAACCCAAACCAAGAAAAATTTGGATAACTCTAACACAGAAGCAAAGGTCCTAACAGAAGCACGCACAAGTTAAATCACATAGTGTACATTGTGCTCATGCTAAGGCTGTTGCAGAAATGCACATTCATGAAATGTCCTCAAGCCTGTTACCCTAAACTACCATGACAGACTATGAAAAGAAAAAACATAAGTGTCTTAATATGTAAGCTGTTATGGAGAAAATTTTAAAACTTTATTGAAAATGCATTGCAAAATTTTCAGGTTGGACTAAGAATTTAAATGTGAGAGGTGAAATTTTATAGCTTTGAAAAGAAAATAAAGGAAAATAGATTACCTCAGAATAAGTAAGGATTTCTTTTAAAAATACCTAAAGTAAATCATAAAAAGTTTGATATATTGAACAACATGAAAGTCAACAATTCTGTTCCTCAACAAATCTGTTATGGTTTGTGTCTAGGGGTCCCCCCAAAGCCTTATGCAATCATGGGGTGAGTTAGAGTTTGTGATTAGTTCATGGCCCAATGCTGGGATTATGGGTGTGAGTGCTACATCTACCCTGGGGCAGATAGTCTGGATGCAGTATAAGGAAGGGAGAGAGGCTTGCTCTCTGCCTCTGCCTCTGCCTCTGCTGTTGCTACTGCTTTTCCCTTTTTACTCTTGATGTTCTGCTGTTTTCTTTGGCCATGAGCTACTGTCCTCTTCCACGTGCCACTCTGATTATGGCTTGAAGCTTGCACAAACTGTGAGCTAAATAAACCTTTCTTTTCTTTATTTTGGGTGTCAGATATTTTCTCCCACCAACAAGAGAACAGTAATGGAGACAAAACTCAATACAGCCACTAATTTTGCTAGGTGTTGTGGTTCACACTCAAAATTTTAGCACTTGGGAGGCTGAGGTAGGTAGATCCCTGCAAGTTCAAAGTCACTGTGAGGTCCATAGTGAACTCAAGGCTAGCCTGAAATACACAGAAAGACCTGTCTCAAAATGAGAGGAGGACCATAAACTGTAAGAGAATTATTTGTGACATATATGAGATTTGTTTCCAGAATCATATAGAATTCAAAACGGAATTTAAATCAATGTGACTAAGAAAAAGAAATCCAAAAGAAAAAATGGCCAAAAGACACAAATGAATATTTCCCTGAAGCTAAGCAGGGCTAACACTAAAAATGTATGAAAGAAAGCATTCAAGAGGGTGGCGCGGCCCACTGGTCTACAAGCCTGGGCAGCCAGCAGTGTGTGGGGCATTTGCACGCTGGAGGTCTTCCTGAGGCCCTCAGAGCGGGGCCTTTACTGCCCTGCAAGCGCGGGCCGGACCGCTGGGCCAGGCTGAGGCAGAGTGGGAGGGCTAGGGCGAGCAGGGCCCCACTTGGGCCTTTACCACAGACCCTGGAGGTCCGCGGCTGGGGCCGCCCCGCGATGTGTCCCTGGACCCAGGCCCCGCCAGGAGCGAGAGGGACCCGCCAGAGTGGGGTCCTGGGAGCCTGAGGGCTTGGCGTGGAGAAAGGCTGGGGATTTGCCACCTGCGGCTGCACAGTCCACAGGGCCCTCCGGATTGAATTCTCTTCAGCCCAGCAGATTATTATGGCTGCAGGAACTGTGCCTCTCAACGAACAACCATATTCCCCATTGATGAATAGCAGTGCGTCTGCTGCAAACATGAAAGTAGAATATTTGCCCTTGAGACCCAGTCCTAGCCCAGGTCCGGAATTGCTGCCGACTTCCGGGAACCCCCAGACCCAGTCCTA
>NW_004524803.1:3614819-3622970 GCF_000260255.1 Octodon degus | reverse complement strand
GTACAAGTTAGCATGCTGAAGAACGAGTAGGGTTATCTCTGAGAGAGCAATCTGTGTGTCCTGTGACTCCTCCAGTCTAGTTCCAGACAGAAAAACCTAAGCAGACCTCTGTGTACAGAGGCTAGAAGCTGACCAAGGTGTACCAAATGTGAGCAAATAAAACTTACAGTGTCCATCTGCGACAAGTAAAAGTCTGGAAAAGATAGCGTATCTTTAAAGCAGAGTACTCCACAGGGATGGAGGAATGAACACATCATTGCTGCATGCCTCAAGAAGCAATTTTTCAAATAAATCTTGCCAGATGTTGTGGATCACACCTACAATCTCAGCAACCAGGAAGCTGGGTAGGAGGATCCCAACCAGTCTGAGGCCAGCCAGGATCCCTAATGAGTTCATGGTCATCCTAGAATGCATGGTGAGGCCAACCTTGTCTCAAAACTAATTAGGTAAAATAACTTCTCTGTGTCTTTAAAGTATACAACATGATGTTGTGTTTCACATATGCAGTAGATGTAACATGGTTACCAAGTGCAATTTTAACATGTCTATCATCTGGCGTAGTAAGCTATTTTTATTTGTTTTTGTTGCCAGCATAGCTAAAATCTGCCCATTTAGTGGGAGCCCTACTAAATACAGTACCATCCCATCACCTGTGCTCCCACGTTGCATATTGAAAGTGTAGCCTGGTTCATCCAGTAGATCTGCCACTTTACGTCCCGTGACCTTTTCCCCTTTCTCTTCTACCCCACCCAAGCAACCACTACTTTACTCTCTAACCCTTTCCTTTTGGCATATTTCTCCACCTGGGATAATGTTTCTCAGGCTCATCTGTACTGTGGCAGATGGCAAGGCCTCCTTTTTGAGGCCACCCTAGTCCTGCTGTATCTGCATCTGTATGTTGAGCACTTTATCTGTTCACCTGCTGACTGACTTAAATTGCTGCCAAATCTTGGCTTTTGTGAATAAAGTTGCAATGAAAATGGGAATGCAGGAATCCTCCTGAGCTAACTTCATTTCCTTGGCTGTATTCCCAGGAGAGGGACTGGGAGCCATACGGTAGTCCTACTTTTTGTATGTGAAACACAAACTGAACATTACTACATGAGAACAGAAGAGCTGTTACAGAAGTTGTAAGATCATTTGGCTCTTATAGTTGAAATTCCAAAAATGCATATTTAGAGCCATGTATATTTAACTAAATTTCCAGTGTTAAGCATAATAACGGGGAGAAGCAACTTAATGAGGTTAGAACTGTAATTCTCTAGAGCCCTCTGTGCCATTTTCCATAATAGCTGCAGCAATCAATAATCCCACCACAAATATCTCAGGGATCTCCTTTCTACAAGAGCTCCCCGACATTTGTTTCCTTTTGACCTTGTGAGAACAGTCACTCTCATTAGTGCAAGGCAGTGTCTCATGGTGGTTTTCAATTACCTTTCCCTGATGAATGATGTTGTACACAGTTTTATATGCAGCTTGGAAGTTTTAATTTATTCATTTTTGTTGGATTGAATCTTGGGCCTTATGCATGCTATCTGATGTTTGTTTGTTTTTAAAGAATACAAAATGAGAAAAAAATTAGGAAAGATACACAATTTCATTAAACAAAGTAACAGGAATTCAACAATGGTTGTTGTATTGTATAATAGTATCTTCAAATTAGTCGTTTAGGTTACCTGACACCCTTAATCCTAGTGCCCTTGATCCTAGTATAGCACTGTGTGAATAAATCCCCATGTCACACTCTGGATCGAGTCATTTCTACAGAGCCCCACCTATGACCTCATGAGACTTTGGGGGACATCTACAGGCAAGCCATAACACAAGCTAAGAGTGTGCTCTGTAAGTGTAGAGGTGTCGCCCAGCTCCTGCTGATCATTTTTATAATTTGATCAGGGAAATGTGTATGAAAGGTCCTTTGACCACTATTTATATCAGGCTATTTTCTTTTCCTACTATTGAGCTCTTTATAGATTAGATATTAATCACTGATTGGGCATTCGGTTTGCACATACTTTTCTCCAATGTCCTCCAGACACTTGTACTGCTGTTTCATTTTGTTGATCCCTTTCTCTGCTGGGGAGAAGCTCTTCCATTTGATGTGGTCTCATTTATACATTTTTTGCTTCTATAGTCTGAACATTTGATGTAATATCCCCCAAAAGCCATTGCCAAAGCCAGCGTCCAAGAGCTGTTCTTCTGTTCTGTTCCAGGAGTTTCATTATTTTAGGTCACATATTCAGGCCTTTTTTTGTTCATTTAAAGTTGATTCCTGTATGGGTTATGAACTAGAGGGCCAGTTTGCATGTGGCAATGCAGCTTCCGCAGCAGGGTTACTGAGGAGACAACCTTTTCTCCATTGTGTTCTCTTGGAATCCTCATTGGAATTTAGCAGAGCACATGTTTGGATTCCATTCTGGGCTCTCCGTTCTGTCCCACTGCTCTAGGTGTCTGTTTTGTACCAGCATCATGCTGTTTTTTTTTTTTTTTTTTTTTTTTTTGTTTGTTTGTGTGTGTGTGTGTGTGTGTGTGGCCAGCTCAGCCCACCAGGAGGCGGGGCTGGCTGGCATGTGGTGCTGGGGGATTGAACCGCGGTCCCTTTGCGTTTCTAAGCTTGTTCCAAGTAGGTGCTTTAGACCACTGAGCCATCTCACCAGCCCCATCATGCTGTTTTGATCCTTTATAACAGTTTTAAATTGGGAAGCAGGATGCCTCCAACTTCACTGTTTATTTCTGAGAAAATCATTTTGAGTAAAAATGAATCACAAGAGAAATACCTTTACCTAATGTATATAAAGTTCAAAGTTATATAAAACTAAGAAGTAGATGTTTAAGGACATGTAGAATAATGTCAAAACCATCCAGACAAGCCAGAGAACAACACATTTAAAATCCAGGCAGGGAGCTCAGAAGCTTGCAAATTGGAAACCAAGAAAGTACTAATCTGCTTTGTTGAATTTCATTGGTTTTTCTCCTACTTTATTTCTGGAATTCACAAAATAATTTTTCCCCACAGTGCAGTTGTACTCAAAAGATAATCTTATTAATAATTCATTGGTTTCTTTTCTTTTCCCTCTTAGTTCCTTTAGAAATGAAAACTATGGGAACAGCTAGCTTGAAGAGTCAACAGCACCTTTACCAACCTGCCTCTTTGAAGCTTTCTAAAGGGGAAAAAAAGCCAAGGCTCTTTCAGATGAATTGGTGAGCCTCTACTCCTGATAAATACCATCTTCAGTTGGATTGACCTAGTCATGATCATTGTGACAATTAACACACATTTTGTGTATACTTCCATTAGTAGATGTATTTCAGACTAGTAGCTGAAATCACATAACCTGTTTTGTACAGAAGGAATCTTTTAATGTAACCATGAGACGAAGACATCTGGTTGTGGGGCCACAGCAGAGCTTGCTTCTGCACCCTGGGTTTCCTTTTGTAGATGCCAATGTTGACCTTGCGTCACCCTGCACAGAGTCCTGCTTTACAGCAACAGTAGCTCTCTGAGAGGAAGCTGGTCTCTCAGTCTGAGCTGAGGATTTGCACTTAGGTTATAAAATTCTCTGTACTTTAGTCCTAAGAAGATAAGCAGAACTCAAAGTGCACCAAGCAAAATAAGCTACCCCTTTGGAACATTCTGTTCTCTTAGTGTTTGGGATATTTCATGTCTGGCAGGTAACAAAATGAGAAAAGAAAAATGGGGAGAAAAACCAGCTCTTTGGAACTCTAAGTGATCTACTATGAAGCTTAGTCACACCAGAGAAAAACCAGAGCCATGTATCCCAGATTAGGCATTTTGTTTTATTCTTTGCCATTTCTTTGGTAGAGAGAAGTAGATAAGCTCTTCAAAGTATGCAAATTAATTCCTTTATATAGCTGAATATTACAGTTAATAATTAATGTAACCATTTAAAAGTGTACCGCACCTATTTCTGAAAAGGCCTGAGGCAGTTTACATATTAATGCATAGTTTAGAGGCACACAATTAGGTTTAGTCCTAAATGAAAGAGACCCTGGAAACACAGGGGTGGTGCTGTCAAGGACGGCTGTGGCCTGAGCTTATTGGGGGCTCCCCTCCTTGCTCTCAGCCTCCTCCCTACCTCTGACCTGGTTGCTGCTGGCTATTGAACGTCCCTCTCAGCTACAGCAGCACACTGGGCCTGTCTGACACCATCAGAGGTCAGAGGTGTGTGAGTGTGGAGTGTGGACTTTGGGGCTGCACTGTGCGGGCTGGAATCTTGGCTCTGCAGGCTGGGCAGGTTATTAACTGTCTTGGGGTTTTAGTTTCCTCATTTGAAAATGGGGGATAATTGCACATCTGACCTCACCAGTGAGAATTACATGGTTTCATGCATATAAGCACTTGGAAGGGAACTGGTACAGAGTGAGGGCTGAGTACCAGATGAGTAAGTGCTATTATTTAGTCATTCAATAGTCCTCAAATGTGTTAAAGTCCCTTTATTGAAACATATGGCTTTCAGATTTATACTCACCCATTCCTTCTTATTGTTCTTGTCACTCTCTGGTATACAACAAGAGACATTGGAACACAGAGGACAAGCTTTCTGTCTACCGCCCATCTGCTGTAACCCTTGTCTTCAATGTGTGAGACCCAGTGCCTTGACTTCTTCAGCTCCACACATCTCTGCACAGGCTGGAGCAACAAACCCTTTCCCTTTATCATTGGCTCGAGCTATACCATTTCTAGAATCTTCAACCACACCATTTGCCTTTCTTACCATCATCTTCCTTTTGCTTTATGACCCGCTTTGTTCCAATTACACATGTGTGTCCTCCAGAATTGCGCATGAAGTTCTGTCCTGTTGCTAGCTTGGTGTTGCTTCCCATTGTGATCTGCTTTCGTTCCGTACCTGTCTCTTTGCACAGTGCCCTCAACTTCTCACTCTTCTTGTTTCTTT
This sequence comes from Octodon degus, assembly GCF_000260255.1. Classification (NCBI taxonomy): domain Eukaryota; kingdom Metazoa; phylum Chordata; class Mammalia; order Rodentia; family Octodontidae; genus Octodon; species Octodon degus. Next base: position 3,618,054 of record NW_004524803.1, on the reverse strand, counting down.
TCCTTTTTCAGTATCCAACAGGCATCAACCCACACTTTTTGCTTCTTACATCACGCCAAGTAAGTCACTGAAGCATGTGCACTGGAGTCAGTAGCTCATCGTCTCTGTCCTCAGTGAAGCCCTGGACATAGTCTGCAAGCTTCCTCCATGCCCTTCACTGCTCGCGTCTCTTTGCAAAGTTTCCCTTGTTATTCTCCCATCTCTCCCATATGTGGTTACCGAGTTCTATGTAAATCATTTCCTAAATACCTTTTACATCTAATTGCCCATCTTTATTTTCTGTTTTTCATCAGTCCTACTGGTGTCCTCCCCTCAGGCTCTATGACATTCTCTCTACTGCCAAAGTGGCATTCCTAAAATGCAAATACCGTCACATTTAGCTCATGTTAATGCCCTGCTTTCTGAATCAGTCTCACCCATAGCTTGGCCAGAGTCTCGTATGAAGCCTCTGAACATCTTTATCAAACTCCCTTCCCAGTTCCTGCAGGCTGAACCCAATGGTCCAACTATTTGTACTTTCTTAAGTAAGTTACATTTTCTCACATCTGCTTGGCTCTGAACTTGGCAAATGTCACTCTTTTCACTGATGTACCTGAACAATGCCTGCTGCCTTGGAGGTTCTGTTCCAGTGCCTTCTCCTGCCTGCTTTGGTGCACCCTCTCATGACCCTTGCCCTCAGAACTCACTGTTCTGGGTGAGTGTCTCTGCTTGCTCTTCTGGAGAGCAGATCTCTGTTCAGGAACCTACACACTGATAGCAGTTGGTACCAGCATATGTGTGGAGGCAGATCTGACAGGGTCAGTACGAAGCACAAGGTCTTATGTCACTAGCTGAGCAGGAATGAGGACTCAATGAATGAGTGCCACACACTGGACATTACTGAGAGCCCACAGCCTGGTAGACACTTCAGGTTCTCTCCTCACTCCCTTCCTGGCAGCAAAATGCCTTCAGGACCTTTAGGTATCATAGCTCTTTATGCAGCAACACTTAGAAGGCAAAGAAAGATCATTTCTCCTTGTTTGTCCTTGTTAGAGGAGCTATGGGAATACTTTTCTAGCAGGGTACGGCGGCACACACCTGTAATCCTAGCCCTCTGGAGGGAGGCTGAGGCAGGCAGGTTCAATTTAATCTTAATCACAAATTTAAAGTTCATATTCAGTAGGAACAAACATAAATGTGTGAGTTTGAGGTCAACCTGGGCTGCAAAGTAAGTTCAAGTTCAGCCTGAACTACATAGAGAAACCCTGCCTTCAAAATAAAAAACAAAACAAAACAAAAAAACCAAAAGAAAAAATTTTAAAAAAGACAAGAAAAAAAATCCTTTCCTAAAACACTCCCTGCTGTCCCATCACCAGAAGTTCCATCCGATTTCTCGTCCAAAGCCATATCATGTGCCAAATGCCTAAACTGGTCACAAGCTTGGGAGTAGGAGCATTACTTTGGCTTAGCCCAGTGAGATATACCTGAGTCATTTGAGGACACAGAACATAGGGGGAAGTTTCAGTCCTATTATTAAGGATGAGGAAAGAGGTGGCCACTGGGGAGGCAGCCAGCTATCTTTGCTAAAATGAGTGTTGCGACAGAAGGAATGTTGGATGTAGTCAGGCATGTCTTAGTTGGATTTTCATTTCTGCCTTTTCCTAGTTGTGTAACTTTGAGCAGTTTACTGTTTTACAAATCTAGGGCACCAGAAAATATAGAAAGGTTTTTTTACAGAGCTCTGTTCACTGGTTCGTCATACTTCTAACCCAACAAATAATTTTGTTACTTATCCTTCTCACTGATACGTTTCTTGCTTAAATTTTCTTTTGATCCTACCAAGAAGGACTAAGATTTCTTCATCAGAAATTATCTTTGTGAACAAGAAAACAATCTCTGTGGGTTGTGAAATCTGAGGACGTTTGTGTAGTGACACCTGTGGATGTTCACTGATGAACTCCTTTCACCAGCCACTGCTAGCTCCAGCGATTACCTGATGGCAAGCCGGGAGCAAACAGGCCCATTTTTATCCCTGGACAAACATACATGGCCTTGGTGTGATCTAATACTTAAATTTAATCTTAATCACAAATTTAAAGTTCATATTCAGTAGGAACAAACATAAATGTGTAAGCAAAATTCTCAGGTGTCATAAACAGCAACATAGACTCAGAGAAAGGATAGAAAAGGTAGGTCATTACCCAGTTTAATGGTTCATTAGATTAAATTTATGAGACCAAAAATCTTGGAATCTTTAGACTTTTAAAATCTTGATAGTAAAATATAATACTTGTCATGGTGTATAACTTCACGACTCCCAGAGCCTCATGGTCATTGGCAGGGCCGGCCTCAAAGCCCAGCAATTCCAAGCCAAAAACATGAACCAAAATAAACATCTTATTCTTTAAATTGTGAGCAGGGGATGTTTCTCCCAGCAATAGGAAATGAACTAGGACAGAGTTTGGTACCAAAGAAGTGAAGCCATCACTGTGACACTACCGAACTGTGGTTGAGAAACTTTTGGAATGAGTTTGCAGGAGGAGTTGGAAAGTTTTGAAGACACAGTCTAGAGAAGAAATCCTGAAATACTATAAGAATAGCTTGACAGAGGATTGTAGTCAGAGTTTAGAAGACAAGAATGCTAATATAAGGGCAGACAGTGAAGACCAGGCTTAGGAGGTTTCAACTGAGAGCAAAGATTCCGCTGACAGGTGGATCTCAGGGAGCGTGTGCACACGTGCACGTGTGTGTGTGTGTGTGTGTGCGCGCGCGTTTGCTCTGGAGAAAATTTGTGCACACTTTTCTAATGTCCTAAGACTTGGCAGGAGACAAAGATTAAGGACAATGGAGTAATTAATATGGCAGAGGAAACCAAGGCAGACCAACGTTGAAGGTGTGGTGTGGAGATTGTCAGCAGCACTTTACCATCTTAACATGGACACTCCAAAGCAAATGACACAGCTAAGTGCTCTAGAAAGTTCTGAACGTCACCAGAGTGGAAGTACCTGTAAATGTGTGGCCTGAAAAGTTTTGGCAGATGAAAGCTTGCTTACTAAACAATTAGCATTAAGAGGAAGCCAGATACTTTACATCAGCAATGCTCTAGGGCATCCAGGAATCAGCACGACCCTACCCCTTGGAAGGCTCTAATTTTTAAAAGTGCAAGACTACTTTGAGACTAGAATCCCAGGGAACTCAGCCCTGGGTACTATATAATGGCACTATATATATAGTGCCATTATATATATAAATAACT
>NW_004524803.1:3613365-3614719 GCF_000260255.1 Octodon degus | reverse complement strand
ATTTTCAAGAAATGCATAGTCACTAAATCACTGGGTTTTGCAGTACCATACTGTATATATAGTATATATAGTATATATAGTATGGTACTGCAAAACTCAGTGATTTAGTGAAAAATCCTTGACAAATAATTTAGATTAATAGTTTTTGAAAGTTTTCCTGGCTCTATGTCCCCTGGGAACTCAGGGCCACTGCAGCCATGACAAAAAAAAAAAAAAAAAAAAAAAAGAGCCTGTTTATTTCTGGAGCTGGTGGCAGACCTCGATGTCATCCACATGGTCTGGTTTTATAGGCATGTAGAATCTGAGCACTCTGGAGTCAGGAAGGCTTCCATCCATGTTTCAGGAGAAGGCCCGGGAGGCTTAGTGAGGCCCTAGGAGGGCAGTGCATTAAGTTGTGAGCATGAAGCCAAAAGTACAGTGAAGACTCCAGAAAATTTGAGAATCTAGGAACATGTTAAATCCAAGGAAAGTCGTGGAAATGAGCAAAGCTAGCCCAGGTGAGAAGCCAGGAGGACTCCAATCTCCAACAGTGCTGTAGAAGTTGGGCTATCCAATCTTTTGGTGCTCACATCTTGCCACAGTTTGTCCTGGGTTCTGGACATGGAACTGCAGGATTTAATATTTTCTCTGGTAGGTTTTGTTCTGGCTTTGGTCCCGTTGGTTTCAAGTCTTTCATGCTTCTTTTCTAGGATGGGAATATTTACACTATGCTATGGAATCTTGACAATGTTTAACTTTCATTTTGATTTTTATAGGGTTCATAGCAAGTCTCAGGAGACTTTGAACTTGGACTTTTCATTAATGCTCAGACTGTTAAGACTTTGGCAACTTGCAAATGGAATAAATTCATTTTGCTTAAAGAAAGGCACACAAATATTTCAGGGGACAGGGTTTGAGAGCCTCGTGCTCTCTTAGGCAGGGTTTTGGAAAGTGACTATGGGAGTGTTACAGCTGGTTTGTGGCATGGAGCCACATTGAAACCACCCAAAGCTATTGGTGAGTGCAGCTAAGCTACTCCTCAGACCAGCCTAACACAGCGGGAGCCATCCACAAGCATGAGAACAATTGCTTGCTAATGGATGCCACAGAGTTGTGGTGACTTTCCCCATCATGATAGCTATCACCAGAAGAGCAAAGGTGAGGCCATCTTCACACTGACCTAGAGTAACAGACTTGGCACAACTTATATCACTACATGTTTGCTTTCTGAAACCAGGAACTCAGATTGCAAGACACTGTTAGTGCGCATCCTGAGTCTCCAGATTCTCCGCTCAGAACTCTGGGGAATAGGAGACTGGTAGGAGATGAAGATAGACCCCCTTGGGCTTACTGGAGAGGAGCTAGAATTGGCTGT
>NW_004524803.1:3588632-3613005 GCF_000260255.1 Octodon degus | reverse complement strand
TATATAGTATGGTACTACAAAATCCAGTGATTTAGTGAAAAATCCTTGACAAATAATTTAGATTAATAGTTTTTGAAAACCCACTATACAGGGAGTCTGCAAAAGTTGAACCGCAAAATAGTGAGGGACTACCATACCCTAATTTTTTCAGGGAAGTGACTAGTTGCAAGAGAAGATTCAATTTTATTTTCTTCAGAGTCGTAGGAAGTCGTTCACATCACCACCTGCACCACACTTCGTAGCATCAGGTTACCAATATCCCAGTATCTATCAGCTTGCACATCTCAAGTGTGTCATTATCCTTTCATTTTCCTCCTTCTTTCTTCTTCTTTATTTTTGAGATAGGGCCTCACTGTGCTTCTTAGGTTGCATCAAAATCAAGACCCTCTTGCTTCAGCCTCCCAAGGAGCTATTGTTACAGGCACATACTACAAAACCCATCTTCATTTTGCCTTTTAATTGTGTGATATACCCATGGTCATTGCCTGTGATGGTTGATTTTGTCAACTTGATTGGACAGAGAAATGTCTGGGAAAGGGAAATTAGTGAAGTGTGCTCTTGGCTGTGTCTATGAGGATATTTCTCTCTCTCTCTCTGCTTCTGTCTGCCTCTCTCTGTCTCTATTTCTATCTCCCTCTGTCTCTTTCTCTTTGTCTCTCTCTCTCCCTCTTCCTCTGCCTCTTTCTGTCTCTCTGTCTCTCTCCCTCCTTATCCTCCCTCTCTCTCTCTGTCCCGCTCTTACACTCTCTCCTTCTGCTTCCTCTGTTTTAACATACAAAAATACCTTTGTGGCATAGGGAATTTTTACAGCAGAAGCATTTTTTAAATGTATGGGAATGACAAACGAATTCAAACGCAGGTTAGCAATTACCCCTGTTCGCCAGAAAGGAGACAGGATGGGAGAATAACACTGGGACACACCTGCATTGTTGAAGTTTTATTCAGGTCTTAAGTGGGTGTCTTAGTTATAGTACTTTCTGTTGCCCAAAGTTAAGGGAGAAAAGATTTATCTTAGCTCATCATTTGTAGAAGTTTCTGTCCATAGTTTGCTTGGGCGACTCTAACATGAAGAAGCATGGCAGAGGGACATCACAGAGGAGAAACCACCCAAGGCAGAGCAGGAAGAAGGCAGCAGGCAGCACAGCTGCCCTAGCAGTACCAGGCCTGCCTTTATTTTCCTTGCAGCCTATTCCACTCCCAGGGTGGGTGTCTTAAGTTTCTATACTCATTGCAGAAACCAAGTCCCCAACCCATTTCTTTAGCTCACAGTTGGTAGAGTTTTAGTCCATAATCTGTTGGTTTCAAGGCAAAGTGCCACATGGTGGCATGGAGGCACCACTGGGGGTAGCGGCAAAAACCAGATTGAGGGAGGGCCCCAGGCTCCGGTCCTAGGCAGACCCAGCAGGGATTTCCCAGCCACCTGTTCATCTGAGCACCCAGTTCAGCTACCAACTGGGAGTGTGCCCCTGGGGGCTACTTAGGAGGGTCATGACTATGGTACACCAGAGCCTTGGTGTTCACTATTTCGGTTGCTGCCATCATAAAATTTGTTCACCTCAAAATAGTGTCTATGTTTAAAATCTGGACAGAAATGGGACATCAGCAGTCAGAGTAAAGTGAGAGCCAGCACACACTGTGACTGTGGCTACACAGTGATAGCCCCCATGGGGCTTGGGGAAGGAGTGTATGTGCAAGGGAGCCCATTCGCCATACTAGCAGCTCACCCAGCCCCAAGGTAGTAGAGTAAATGCAGAAACTAGAGGCAGAGCCCTAATACAGAGAAGTCTCCAGGCTTGCCTGGCATAATCAACACTAATTATATAGGAAAATCAAAGTTATAGTTGAATCTACACAAACACTGTTTAAGTCACTCCAGACTATAATATCATTCAATTGGTCATTTTTTTTTTGATAAAAATTTAAAAATCCTAAATGATAAAAAAGAATATATTAGATTAAAAATAGAAAGTAATTAGTTAGGGAAAAATATTTTAAAGGCCTTTTCAATTGCAAGTGTGGATGGTCTCTGTGTAGGGCAGCTACAAATGTGGTTGACTGCAGATCTGAAGGGATACTAAGAGCCATTCTGCCAGGAATAGATGCTCACAGAAAAGCAGAAATACAGTGGCTTTCTCTCTCTTCATTACAATTGACACTAAAAGAAAAGTCTTTACATTTTCCCCTTAAGGTAAAAAGTTGTTTCTATCCTCAAAATAAACTTTAAAAAATGGGCTGGTGAGATAGCTTAGCTGTCTAAGTGCCTGCCTGGAAACTGAAAGGACCTGAGTTTGATCCCTGGTACCATATACTGTGCAGGCGCTGCACTGTGCCACTGAAACTGGGCATGGTGGCACACACCTATAATCCCAGCACTGGGGAGGCTGAGACAGGAGGATCACTCTAAGTCCAAGCTGTGTAGTGAGACACTGTACCAATAAAAAAAATTTTTTCTTAAACTTTAAAAATATCATATTTTCTAAGATTTACAATAATGGAGATATGTTTAAAATTACTTAAAATTCTTTTGATTCTTTATGGATGAGTTTTCTCTGCTAAGAATTCTGCTAAGTCATCACAGTGGTGTGCAAGGCACAGCCACTGAAGGCCCTGTGCCCTGCTCCACCTTCCTTCACACTGGTCAAATTACTGCTTCCTCCTTCCTTCTCACAATATCCAGTTTTCCTGTTCCTGCCTCCTGACCAGCCACTGTGTACCACATCACACAGACTGCCCTCTAGGCCTCTCCTCCATCCTGGCCCTATGTAGCCCTTGTTTCCCTGGCCAGGCCCTCAGAAGCTTCACTCTCTCCTTTCCTGTGGTCTTCTCCTTGTCTGCAATAAAGGCCTCTTTTATCTTTCCTGTCTCTTTGCTTTGCTAAAAAGCATAACACTAATAATGTTGATTGTTTCATGGACCTAAATTAAAATTGGTATAAAAAAGTTTTGATATTTTACAAAAACAAGATAAAGGTTTGGAACTTCTAGTAGAAGTAGGGTTTAAACAGTCCCTTGATTTTGATATCCCACTTAAATGTGGGCAGGACTAGTGTTGGCCTCCAAAGCGGTACAAGCTATGATAACATTTTTCATATTTGGCTCAACTTATCCAAAAAAGATATATTGTTTGCAAAATGGTTCAAATCAAATTGAAATGATTTTCAGAACTTATTTGGTAATATTAATTGACTTAATTGAGATTTGGGGCTAATTTCTCTAGTGTTTTTTTAATTTTTAAAATTTTTTTATTCATTTATTTATTTGGTACAAGGTTTCACTATGCAGCTTAGATGTATAGTGATCTTCCCGTCTCAAACTCCCTAGTTCTGCGATTATAGGCATGCACTATCACAACCGGGGTTCTGAGGCTGGCACAGCATGTAGTACCAGGGCTTGAACCCGAGTCCTTGCACTTGCCAAGCAGGCACTTAGACCACTGAGCTATCTCCCCAGACCCTCTCTGGTGTTATTGACTGTCATTATCCTTCAGATAAATTAGATTTATTTGCTTGTTTTCACAGATAGGTCACATTAGGTTGTGTGACAATTTCCTCTTCCAAACTATAGGATACAAGTTTCTCATTGTACAAAAACAAAAAGGGGAATAAATCTCTTCCACTTTACGTGTCAATATATACTATCAAAATTTAAAAATTTTACAAATATGAAGTACAGTTAAAAAAAAGATAATTTAATCAGATAAACAAAAAACTAATTTGGGTTTGAGGATATGTTTGTGTTTTTCCACAGAATGCTGAGTGACCTATTTGGACAGCGGAGTGTGCTGTCAGGCTGTGTCATGAAGATAGATCTGGAAAAGAATTGAACAAAGGTGAGGCTAGATTCAACTCGGGGCTTAATGAAGGAACTAATAAAAATGGAAATTTAAGGTTAAATAGGTGATAGAGTATATTGAGATAATTGTGTTAAAAGTTACCAGTATCCTTAAGACAAAATAAAACATGAAAAACAAAATATGCATATTAATTATAGATAAATATTCTATCCCTTCCGAATTTTTCTGAAAAGAGATCTCTGCTAATTGATGAACACAAAATGTGACACAAGAATATTTTTTTAAAAAATTGTAACAGACTATAATTCAATTTTGTCAAAAATGTATTTGAGTGCACTCATGTTTTATAAAGATGCTCATGTGTATGTTATGTGTACTTGCTTATTTTTTATGTGTCATTCTACAAACAGCTGTTCCTCCTTTTATTTGAGTTCAACAGCTTTTGTTTTTTTGATGATTTCTTCATAATAAAATTTGGGGTAGAGACTTAAAAGCATGCTTTCTCCTGAGTTACCAGCTGACCTAAATGATATTAAAATTAGTTTATTCACAGGTCATCAAATAATTTAAGATAATTAGCAAAACTTCCTTAGGGTGGGAGAAATTATTGGATGCAAAAGCAATTGGTAAACGTAGGGGTGGCCAACCTTTGTTCATTAATAAAGAGCCCAACATAATCTCTATAGTCTCTTGAGAGATGTCCCCAATTATTTGGCCATTGGTAAAAATTTTTCAGAAAAAATTGTAATAAGGTTTTCTTATGAAAGATTCTCTTAGTACAAAACTAAGTTAAGAAACAAAGGTTTTCACATGTGTATGGTAACTCATTATTATTTTTATTTTTTATTTTTTGGTGGAACTGGGTATTAAACTCAGGCCCTTGCACTTGCCAGGTAAGCACTTATTCTACTGAACTATCTCCCCAGCCCCTCATTATTATTAATCTTATCATGTATTAAATATATTCATGATTCTAGATATACAAGTCTTCCAAAATGTAAAACAGAGATTGCTTATTGTGTTAAGACTTTTGATTAGATCCAGACCTCTGCCTTTAACTAAAAATGTATGTGTTATATATTCCATTAAAGGGTAACATCTTAGGGAAAATTTCCTTAGATAAACATGGTTATTTGAAAGGGTCATATTATGTCTAAGTGAAAATTTAAGTATATTACAAAATGTCTTTAAAATTGTCATGTTGCAATGTTATGTATGCTTTTGATTTCTAAATCTCTGTGTAAAAACATGTAATTATTATTTGTTAACATTCTATAGGGATTTAAATATAATATCTGTGGTTGTTAGAAAATAACAGTTACATTTCATATGTAAGCTGCTTGATATTCAGATAGATGGTACTGTTAAGCTTATTGCCTACATTACAGGGTAATGTCATTAAGCTTCTCTTCTGGGTGTTTAATAACTATGGTTTGGAGACCAAAATTTAGAGAGACCAATGGGCTAATAGCATAGCCAGTATTTTGATCTTAGCCCTCCAAAATCAATGAGAACTCAGGACATCAGAGAACAAATCTTTTACTTAGTTGAGTTCTTGATTTCCAGATCAAATAGATTATGGGGCCACAGAGGAAAGTGATCAATGATGTAGAGTGTGCCTACATCAGAGAGTTACCTGGAAAGAAAAAAATTTCTCAAGCTTCCAAAGAAAGCAACTTGGTCAAGCAATGGCTAAGACTCATCCAGAAGGTTGACACTGATAGATCTAAGACATGCTGTACTGGGTTCCAAGATAATTCATGAGAAGATTCAACTAACCTTGATACATAGCAAGAAGCTAAAATTGATTTATACAGGTCTCACTTTAACTTGGTCTTAATCATCCAGCAGGAAAATGTAACCATGAGATGTGAAAATTAATGTCATAATAATATGCTAGCTGTAAAGGTTTCAAGTCACTAACAATTTCTGACAATTTCCAGCTGTAGTAGTAACTCACTACTGTTATGGATTATTGAACTATATAGGGTTAAATTGCTAAATATAAATACAAAAATTTTTTTAGATTGGCATCAAGAATGAAAAAAAAGAGGTCTCCAAACATAGTTTTTTCCAATTGTAATGGAACACCCATCATTTCCACAACAAAATAAAAAGGGAAGAGATGTTGGGAGCCACTGAAGCTGGAAATTACTCATGTGTGAGAGGGCAGTACAAGGCCACAATGCCTCAAGCATTTAAGTTTACCTCAGTCTTGAAGAAAGCATCCTGCCTGGTTAACATCAGCTATTACTGATCAGTCAACCTTGTGTTGCATGCTACTAACCTTGCAAAGCTGTAAATAAATGCCCCTACTGTCATTCTGGGGGCAGTCTGCCAATGAGGCAGATGGCCATCACCAAACCAGCTCTTGTCTGTCTTTTCCTCATTCCTGCTGCCATTCATCCCCAGTATACCCAAGACACAAACAAGTCTTATAGGAGGAGAAAAGACTCCTTTCTATTAGCCAGAAATATTCCAAATCAATTGGACTGATTTACTAATCACCCAGCCTAAATCTAGCATCACACACTCTATCTTTCACCAGCTCTAGAAGAGCCTGAAGACCTATGAGGCTCTGGAGAATATCTGGACATCTTAAAACCATAGCAGTGGGCATACCCTTATTCACACCTAGAACTATGCTGAACCAATTAGTGGACTAATCCAGTACCACACATCCATAATGCCACTATTACACAACCATGATTCAGCCACCTTGGAAAAGCCCTACCTAGCCCCTAGCATGGGGCTTTGGAGGAACATCATAACATTGGACATACAAAAATGCAATATTATTATATGCATAAAGTGATGTTTTATTTTTGTATATATCAAATATTGCAAAATAGAATTTCAAGTGGAGGGAACATCATGGACTTCCAACTCCATGGGGACATGCTGTCATCCTTTCCCTGAGAAGATAATTAGTTGGCTAAAGAGTCAATCAAACAGACAAAACAAGTTCATGTGATATTTCAGTTTTGACTCTTATCTATAAAATGCTTCCATTCTACCACATCAAGATATACAGAAAGGCAAACATTTTTAAAATCATGCACTCAACTTACTAATACCTACTAAGGACATACTACATGGCAGAGACACATTTCTTGTTAAGGGTACATCAATGAACGTAAAGTTTCCTGCCCTCAAGCAGCTTATATCTGAATCTGTGGAGGGGGAATGGTAGAAACATGGATAACAAAGAAAATGAATAAGTATAATAGCAGCTCAGATGAGGAGCAAGTTCTGTCAAGCAAAATCAAGCAGGGAAGGGGACAGGAGATGTTACAGACCCCCAACTCCACAAGGTGATTAGGTTGCTGTCTTTGGGAAAGTGACCTGAAAAGAAGACCTAGCATGGTGAGGGTGCAAAGTAAGGAATGAGAAGAAAAACAAAGGTGAAGCTGGGGTCAACAGCAGCAGGGTAGAGTGCTCTAGGCACCAGAAGAGTCCAGTAGAGGAGGTCAGATACTGACATCCTAAGGACTTTGGCTTCTCCTCTGCTATGTGACACAGAAGAGTTGGAACAAAGGAATAACATCATCTGGCTTCCATGTTCAAAGAACCATTCTCTGGTGAGATGTAGAAGAGAACAAGGAGGTCATTCTGGAGATCACCATAGTAGTTCAGGGCAGAGGTGATAGCAGCTGGGGCCAAAGAGGCAAAAGTGCTGGTGGTAAGAAGTGGTCAGTGTTTTGAAGACACTGATGCAGCCACAGAGCATGGACTGGACTCTAAACAGAGCATGGATTGTATGCAGAGCATGATACAAAGAGAGTTGCCCTGGATGACAGGGAGGTTTGTGGCATGGGTTTGCCATTTACAGAGAAGAGGATCCTGTAGGTGAGTGTCAGGGTGGGAGAGTCTGCTGGGCACCCAAATGGAGTTAAGTAAGTAACTGACATACAAGGATGAAGTTTCAGAGAGGCATAGGTGATTAGTAAGTAAATTGAAAATCCTGTCACATATAGGAGGCATTTAAAGGTAATAGGATTAGATCCTAGAAGGAAAAGGTATATCTATAAAAGAAAAAGAGCCTAAGGGTCATGTCATGAAGCACTGCAATGTTTAGGAGATGGGAAGAGAAGGAAGGAGTGACAAGAAGAGAGAGAAGAGGGTCACATAATGAGCTAGGGGAAATCCATGCCAAAGTAGTGCCATGGAAGCCTCATCAAGGAGGGCTGAGAGGATGAACCACACCAAAGTATGCTTGGGAGCTAAGTAGGAACATGATGATAGTGCAAATTGAAGGTCATGCACTACCTTATCAGAGTACTGGAGAAGATGCAGGAGTGAAACCCTTGTACTGGGCTCAGGAGACAAAGAAATAGAACGCAAAATTCTTTTAAAGCCTTTTTAGTCTTATCTGACTTAGACTGAGAGAAAATCCATGTATTCCTAATTAAACCAACACCAACACCTACGGAAGTCAGGTAATCTGAACATATCATAGCCTGGCTCATATCAGAGAGCAGAAAGCAACTTAAACATGCCACTAAGTATAATAATTTGTCTTACTCTCTACAAACAAAACTGTCTGAAATAAGGAGCCTTGTCGGAGCAGTACTCTGAAGATTGAGGTGATTGGCTTCTTCTAATTTTGTTAAGTGATGCCAATAAGTTCCCTTTATATGCCAAAGAGTCAAATTTTTTTCCCCCTTGTAAATTAGTGATTGAAAAATGACCAGTTCAGCTCTTTAGGCTGTTTCTAGAAAGTCACTTATCTGCTGAGAACCTTACCCCCTATTTATCTGTCTAATTCACCTTGTATCAACTCTAGTGACTCTCAGATAAGGCAAGCTTCATTCCCAGGAAAGCTCAGAGTTTATGAATAAGATATACCTGAAAGTCAGGGCTCTGACCTCTAGACCTGCTCTGCTTTCTCTTACCTTGTCCCACACACAGTATTGAGGGGAAATAACATATAAAAGACTGACTTTAGCTTATTATCACAAAACTTTTATTCCTTTGCACCTTCAAACTGCTGATGTTAAATCAGAAATGGAAGAAAAACAAACAAGTAAATCCTTCAAGCCATAAAGTTGTTTAATTATTCTAACTCTAGCATGGTCCATTATGATGGATTTTTAAAAAAATATTACTCTTAGCTCCTTTCTTTTTTGATACAAGGTCTTGCTACAGAGTTGGAGCTCATGATGATACTCTTGTCTCAACCTCCACAGCATTGGGATTATACATATGTACCTCCACACCTGGGGTTCTTGGGCCAGTGCAGCGTGCCCAGGGTTCCAGGGCTGGCACAGCATGTGGTTCCAAGTATCGAACTCGGGACCTTTTGCTTGCCGGGCAGGTGCTTATGCCACTGAGATATCTTCTCAGCCCTGATCTTAGCTCTCAGCTAAGAGTACTCTTAACTCTTCAGGAAACATGATGAAAACAATGGCCTTATTCATTCATTAACAAGAATTGGTAAGGCAGGGAGTAATGTGACATTAATACATTCTTATAGAATAGGGGTAAATTATTATCAATCTGAGAAAGTGGAAAGAGTTCTGAAGGAAAACAATTTTCATCACATTTAATCAAATAGTACTATATTTAATTTATACATTCTTCCAACTAAATTATTAATTTATAGAATTAACTACTTTAGGTGCTAAAAGAACCTCTTAATATGTTCTGAAAAAGGGGCCGCAAATGTAACTTAGTGATACAGTGCTTACCTACCTTGCTAAGGCCCTAGGTTCAATCCTCATACAAATAAATAAATACACAAAGTGAATGCAACTTTTAAAACATGTACTGCAAAAGATCCTTTTTGACAGTTGTTCTTGATGATAACTTCTCTTAGTTTCAAAATCTCAAATGTAATAAAAATAAGGGGATATCTCATTATTTGTATTCTCCTTAAACAGAACCTTCTTACTTGTGCTACAAAGTAGAAAAATGAACTGAAGTTTTCTTCTTTCTGCCGCAAACAATGTCTAGTGGAATTTTATCTAAGTGAAAACAAGAATATGTGAACTGTATCAGTTAATAATTCAAGCTACAAACTCTGGATTAAAAAAAGAATGCCTTAATTGTGACAAACAGAGCTGTAGGTATAGCTCTGTGATAAAGCGCTTGCCTAGCCAGCAGGAATGCTTAGGACTAGGAGGAAAAAAAAATGTGAGATGTGTGTGTGTGTGTGTGAGAGAGAGAGAGAGAGAGAGAGAGAGAGAGAGAGAGAGAGAAAGAAAGAGAGAGAGAGAGAGACAGACAGACAGACACAGACAGAGAGAGACAAACAGAGAGAGACAGAGACGGAAACAAAGACAGAGACAGAGAGAGACAGAGAGATAGAGACCACTACAAGGGCTTGGCATGTTCAAATATCCTGAGCACATAAGGAAAGGACAATCATGCAGTAGTAGAAGCAGAATTCATGCCTCTCAACATGTTGTATCTACCATCAAAAACTGATAGTGATACATGAGGTAGATACTAACTAAAAATCCATGTGAACAAATAATTCTATCATTCTATGAGAGAGCCTAGTAAGGGAACTGGGTTTAGACTGGCCTTTTCTCTGAGGATGCTGCTACTAAAGAAAGGAATAAGAACTTCCGGCAGTGGGGAGAACATATGCAAAAGTGTGCATACTTTCTTACTGCTGGGGTGAGACAGATAAGTCACCTTAAAGAACTGAAAGTGGAGCTGGAGTGTGCAGAAAACAGCGAAGCCCCCAACCGAATCTTGGGAGGTAGAGGCCAGCACTAGCAGGGTCACACACATCTGGACTGATACTAACAGAGTGGGAGACATACACAGACAGGTGTTAAGCAGAGAAGCATATGGTGACCATGTTTTGCCTCTTCAAATGTACTTTTCTCCTTGAATGTTTAAACTGCACCTGCTTTATCTATTCACTAGAAGAGTGTACATTCAGTCAGGTGTGATGATGCATACCTATAGTGAGTGCAGCTACCTTGGATGTAGGCAAGATGATTGCTTGAGTTCGAGGGTTTGGGGCCAGCCTGAGCAACATTCTAGGACATTGTCTTAACAAGAAACAACCTATCCCACAATCAGAGTGTACACATCAAGAGAGTATACACTTCTCTCCTGTCCTCCCAGAACCAAGTTCTGTCACAAGCAAACAATTGCCCATCAGTAGCGTCTAGTACGGTCATGCATAATGTGCCTGTGGAAGTATAAGTGATTAAGGTGGGATGAGCATAGTTACTGGTTTTCCACGGTGAATGGAACTAGGCATTCCCAACGCACTAATTTACAAAAAGCAAAAAAGAAGGGGGTGAGGTAATGAGAGTTCTACCCTCAGGAGTAGATTCAATGCTATTGTTAGGATTGGGTTAATTTTTCTGGAAGTGGAATTTTAATTTTAAAAAAAGGACATAAATGAAAGAAAAGTAATGGTACCTGTCCTGAGAAAAGAAATCTGTAGTCTGTGAATTTGAGAAAGCACAGTGTAAAATGGCACAATTTGCATACCAGGTGGGTGCAAAACATAGGCATTGTATAGAATGCTACAGCTTGGATAAACAAAGGAGGAGCTGTGTGTAAAGGACCGCATGTGTGCACAAAGAGCCCCTGGGAGGAGAGAGGACAAGCATAGACGCTCAGAGAACTAGGGTCCAGGAGTCGGGGTAGAAAGCTAGCTTTTCACTCAATTTTTTGTTACAGTGTTTCAATTCTGTACCACGTGTACGCACCACCTTTTAAAAAAACTGGGAGGGGGGGGCGGTGGAGGCGGGCAAGATGTCGACCAAGAATTTCCGAGTCAGTGACCGGGACTGGATTTGCCCTGACAAGAAATGTGGAAACGTAAACTTTGCCAGAAGAACCAGCTATAATCGATGTGGTCCGAGAGAAAACAATTGAGGCCAAGATGATGAAAGCTGGGGGCGCTGAAATAGGAAAGACTCTGGCAGAAAAGAGCAGAGGCCTATTTAGTGCTAATGACTGGCAGTGTAAAACTTGCAGCAATGTGAATTGGGCCAGAAGATCTGAGTGTGACATGTGCAACACTCCAAAGTATGCTAAATTAGAAGAAAGAACAGGATATGGTGGTGGTTTCAATGAAAGAGAAAATGTTAAATATACAGAAAGAAGAATCTGATGGAGAATATGATGAATTTAGATGTAAAAAGAAAAAGTTCAGAGGGAAGGCAGTTGGACCTGCGTCTATATTAAAGGAAGTTGATGATAAGGAGTCAGAGGGAGAAGAAGAGAATGAGGATGCTGATCTTTCTAAATATAAATTAGATGAGGATGAAGATGATGCTGACCTCTCAAAATATAATCTTGATGCCAGTGAAGAAGAAGATAGTAAAAAAAGAAATCTAATAGAAGAAGTCGCTCGTCCTCCCCCTCCAGTTCAAGTTCCAGGTCCAGGTCCAGGTCCAGGTCCCGTCCAAGAAGTTCTTCCAGTTCGCAGTCAAGATCTCGTTCCAGTTCCAGAGAACGTTTGAGATCTCATGGGTCGAAATCAAGATCCAGCTCCAGGTTCCACAGGGCTCTTCTTCTCCACGAAAAAGATCTTACTCAAGTTCGTCATCTTCTCCAGAGAGGAACAGAAAGAGAAATCATTCTGGATCTTCTTCTCCTGGTGATCGAAAAAAAAAGACAAACAAGATCACGGTCACCCGAAAGGTGATTGTTGAAAACAGTAAACAACCCTGAGCCCAGGGCCAACCCCTATGGAACACCACTACTTTACCCAGGCACCTCAGGTGGTCTTCTGGATTGTCCCGCTCAAGTTAAAAAAAGAAATAATACATTAAAATTTATATCCTAAAGTCATCCAGTGCAGTGCATGAAACAGTTTTTAAGAAGTTGATGGGGGGGGGGGGGGACTACCCGCTCGGGCCCTCTCTCCTGTCCCTTTCTCGGGACAGGAGCTTTCTTTCTCTCAATATATATATTCTGCTCATAAAAAAAAAGAAGTTGATGTCTTATTTGGTCAGAAGTGCTAAATCTGCTAGGAGAGGTGCATGCCTTTATTGTTTCTCAAAATAATGCAATGTGTTTATTTGTGAAATTAAAAGTAAATTGCATTTTAAGCCAAAAAAAAAACCCTGGAAAATGAATTGAGAAATAAAATCATTCCTCTCCAGTTGTTCAGCACATGCCCCTTCCCTCTTCTTTCCACAAACCTCCCTACTCAAAACTGGCGGCACCCTTTTCTCTGCAGCTTCTGCATGCAAATATGAACTCTAATTGCATGGCCTGAGTCAACCTCTACTTTTCTATATTAGTTCTTCATTATTGACACTAAGACCTTTGAGAAATACTTCAAGTCTTACGGGAAAACTTCTGGCTGAATTCTGTCCTGCTGATAATCTATCCTGCCTAATACCAAACAATAGCATTCTTTTATCACTGTAACTTCCTATTCTTTCTACTCATCATACCAAGTTTTTGTTGCCAATTAAAAACTGCACAAAAGACTCTAAAGAACTAGTATATGAGGTTTCTGATAAAAAGTAACTTCAATGAGAGTTCAAAAATAAGGTTGAGAACATTTTAAAGATTTGAGACTCCATTCCATTGTGGAATGCTATGAGCCCAGAGGGAGGAAGGACTTGCCCATGATATAACTGTGGTTTTCGAGAGCTTGCCTGGGTTCCACATGTTCTGCTGTAGAAAAGGAAGGGGAAACTGCATTTTAGTTATGCATTGTATATACTATGACTCTCCATAGCACATTCTCTGAAGTTAATTTGGAGCAGTATCTGTCATTTTGTCCAGCTTCAGGAATCAGAATCTTAGGGCTGTACACAAAGAAGTGACTTACAGTTCCAGTGGTGACCTCGAAGCATAGTCCTGTTGAGTTCAGCTACATGTTAATTATTCTATTTCCTCTAAATTCAAAAGATAAGATGTCACATTTTCTTTAATCAAAAGGGCAGAATGTAAGGCAACTGTTAATCCAGGGAACTTTCTTAAAATGCCTTCCAACATACTTATGAGATCAGTCATATTTACATGTACTCAGGACTTTGACATCTCAAGTTGTTTTAACCAGCTGTCATTTTAGTGTCAAACTCCGGTCATTTTAATGTGAAGCAAAGGTCAGCAGAGGGTTTGTCTTATTTTCTTCCTATTAGTGAAGGCATTTGATAGCTGTGGAACTCTGTTTAAACTCCCAACTGTGAATCCCCATTGCATATTCTTGTCATCAAGGCCACATGGAGTTTTATGATTATTCACAAAAAATATTCATACAAGAAAAGTATAAGAACAGTACTTCAAAGTACTATAAACAATCAGACCTACACACAGCCCTGTGCTGTCTACCCAGGTTTGGTGCTGGTTGTTAATCAGCCACATACTTCCTTTCCTGGAACTCCCCAGTGCGGCTTCTCCACCTCTGGCTAAGCTCAAGTTGGAGCTTTGCCACAGCTTCCTAATGCAGAGCAAAGGCAGGAGTGTCTACCCGGTGCACGGGCCCCAGGGTCTCCACGTTAGTTCTTCACACATCTTCATTCCACTGATTACAGTAGTAGGAAGAGTGCCTTGCTCACTGTACATGCTCAGTGAATTTTTGTTTAGTGGATGAATAAAGGAATGAGGTGCCAATAATAGCAAAGATCTTGACTAGGAGAATTTATTACTCAGAAGGGTTATAGCTCCCCAAAGGGGACTAAATGGTTCCCTTCATATACTTGTATTTTCCTGACTCATACGCATAATTCCAAACCCTTATTTTTAAATAACATGACCAACACTTTGAATAAAATAGTTATGCTCATAAGGTATCCTGAAGTAGACAGACAAATTTCCCTTAATGTGAGACTCAAAAATTTATAAAACATTCTCTGTTGAAGTCAGAGATAAATATTAGATGAAAAAATATATTTATGGGCTAGACAATAACTGACAGAATAAGCTTAAAATAATCTATATTTCCTTTGAATGCTAACTGAGGGGATATTTTAAAGTATATTTTCTAGAATGAGCAAAAGAAAAACAGCCATGACTTAGACATGTGGAGATGATTGAGTTGGTATATGAATCTAATGGAGATCAGTCTTAGATATCAGTGTGTCTTAATCTATATCTTAACAGGCTCACTCTTGTTTTGATAATGGGCTCGTGTGTGTGTGTGTGTGTGTGTGTGTGTGTGTGTGTGGTGTGCTTGTGTGTAGCAACAGAAAGATAATACATAAAACAGAAAATGTGGGAATGTATTAATCGGTTAATAGGATAGGGGTATCTGTTGTACTCCTTTTTAAAGTTTCCCATAGATTTGAAACTATTCAAAATAAATATCATTTAAAAGCCACATAAGAAAATGGGGTATACCTATGAATGTCCATTTTGTATCTGTGTATTCAAAGTGGTTAGGATAGATATATAGTTGCATTCTCTTAATGAATAGAATGATTTGTTCTAATGGTGTTTGTAAATAGGATCTCAAGTCCGCATCTTGTACAGCAATTAACCACTAAGAAGAATATATGCAGTGTGTTATTTGTTGAATCTGTACTTCCGATTTGATTTGAAACTGTCTCATTGCTATCTGTTTATCAATAACACTTTTAAAAAAAGCCACATAAGAATATACCTTATACTTATAAATGTACATCATAAAAATCTTACAAAGATAAATCTTTCATGATATCAGCACACAAATCCATAAGCAATATACCTAGAATAAAAACAAGAAATGGTATATAAAGTATAAACAAAAAATTAAAAGAAATAATGTAAATTTCATATAAATAAAATTCAAAGTCAAAGCATTAAATGGTAGAATAATGCTATATTGATTACATCCTTATTGTCCAGTGGTGCCTCTGTGAGGAGTCACATAATCCCGCCACCCATAACCCTATCATCTCAATTTCTAACTGAATTAACACTGGTGTTGTTCAGAAATCACCATTTCATCAGAGCCCAGGGTCTCAGATTTTCCAAAGAGGGATGACTTATTTCTCACCAATCTCACTGTTCCTCTCCTCACTTTATAAATCTTTCCAACCTAGAGAAGACAGACCCATCAGATGGGAAGTCCTTTACCTGTGACCCACAAAACTTCCAAGTCAGCTCCCTGCATGTACATCATGGGAGATGCTGCTTCAGGGTCCATCTACCATTCCCAGGTCTGCTGTCTTTGCTTTCTTCTGGCAGGAGGAGGAAATGCATCCCCAGGATTATAATACTCAACCCGAGGATTGGCCACTTGATCTAGTCCTGGTTAGTGAGGAGGAAGCAGAATTCTCCTGGAGGCTGATGGGAAAGCTTTATCCATCAGAGGACCAAGGGTGGCCAACAGCTCTATGAGAGGCTAACTGTCACTTGTTAAGCTGTCTAGAATTATCTGTGATGCCTTTCTCTTGCTTGTTTCTCAAATCCAGTTAATCAGAAAGCCCTGTAAATTCTACCTCCTAAATTGTCTTGAATCTGCCTGCTACTCTTAATCTGAATCCTGTGTTTGGTTTGGCCTCTCCTAGGATCAGTTTCTTAACACCTCTCCCATCCCTTTGCTACAGCTACAGGTAATTACTGTTGGCCTGTCCAAAGCTGTCGACATATCTCTCACCCATGAGCTTTCATGCAGGCTATTTACTCTAATTCACTCATGTAAGTATAACTGTTAATAATCTTTCCATTCTCAGCTTAAATATTACTTCTGTGTAACCTTTAGTTTGGGTCGGACGCTCCTGCTAAGCACTGCTGTAACATCCTAGAGTCTCACTGTAAGTGTTCTTGCTGTTTTGCACTGTGGAGACACAGTTCATCTCTACCAACCAGTTTCTTCATACAGGATTCTCAATTAGATTTCAATGGCAATGTTTTAGCTTTCTTTGCATCAAGAAATTGTCTCCATGTAGGACTGGTGTCATTGGAGATTGTGGATCAAATTACTGGGCAATGGAAGATTCTCACTGCACCATAAGAACTAGGGCAAAATGAATGTAAATACTGAAATGAGTTGTAACTACAGTTCCTTTGGTCTCGTTGACATGATTATATCTCTCTTATTAAAGTGAATAAATTCTACTTTTTTAAAATAAATTCTACTTTTAAAAGGAAACAGTAATCCTCTATTGCTGTGAAATTCTTGGTTAGTGACACAGAAAGTTCCAGAAACAAATAACTAAATAGAGTTTGTGCAGAACACTACTAAATTTGTAGGTCTTGCTCAAGCGGAGTAAGGTACAAATGTATTCAAATATCTAAGGTCTAACTAAAACATAATTACTTGTAATCACCAGAAAAAGTGTGGAGAGGCTTTGAAACAGTTTGAAAATAAAAGCCTTATATAACAGTATTAGAAGCAATTTCAGAAATAACAATGTGACATTATTGAAGCATCCAGATTATTGCCAGGATTTCTTGCAGTTAGTTTTTCTACTTAATATGCATGTGATTCAGAAAACTAAGAAATGCATTTGTATGATGAAAAAAAAATGCCAAAATTTTGCATATTGTCCATTGTCTAATTTCCAACAAAGTGTAATTAATACACAGAATGCTTTCTGTGGTCCAGATGAAGTTTATAGTGAGGTGCCTCTTTCTAGAATCCAAGAAGAAGATAGTAGATATTTTCCCTTTATACAAGCTATATAGATAAATCATGAGATCAAAGGACCTATTATTTTATGTATTGCCAAAACTGAAGTATATTTCAGCAAAGTCATACTTTTGAAAGAAACATATTGTCTGAATGTCAGCATAGTCAACATCCAAAAAAGTATACGTACATGGAAAAATTCAAGAAAAAAACATCAGTTTTATACTTTACCAATGATCATTCAAATGAATGTGAATATGAATTAGCTTTGCAATATGGTTTACAGCAAAATCCCCAGCAAGCACTACTAATCAGTCCATTCTTTTAAGGTCCACATAGGGGACAGATGGCTCAGCTTAAGGCAAGGGGCTGCTTTAAGGTCCACATACCTCCATTCTAGGACTCAGGCCTTTCCCCAAACCATTCTTTAGCTTGTTTACAGGGGAGATTCCATACTCCTCTCTTTACTTTTACCTCTGAATTAAATTTTGAGCTCCATCAATGAAGGTCATCAGGGCGTCTGCACCTCCCATCAAACTCACGACAA
This sequence comes from Octodon degus, assembly GCF_000260255.1. Lineage (NCBI taxonomy): Eukaryota > Metazoa > Chordata > Mammalia > Rodentia > Octodontidae > Octodon > Octodon degus. The sequence goes on along the minus strand of NW_004524803.1, from coordinate 3,595,177 downwards.
TATAATAAAAGTCTGATAAGAAAAGTCTGAAAACAGAAATATTAATAATAGCAATAATAATAATAATAATAATAGCATGGCACACTATATTGCACGTATGTACTGGGCAATGGTAGTGTAGTTGACCATATTGGCAATGGCTAGTGTAGCTGACCATCTCAAAATATGCTTTTGTGACAGCATATGTGATATATTTCTCAAGTCAGAGACTACTCTCTGACTACAAGGTAAGAAACTCTAGCTGGCAAGAGTTCTTTTGGACCTTAGAAATGGGTTCTAGGAGAGAGAAGGTCTGTGCAGTTTCAAAGAGAAGCTGATTTCTAAAATCAAATGCAGAGAAATCAGAAGGGGAGAAACTGAGGGGCTAGATGACCAGCAACCTGAAGCTACTTCACCCCTGCTCCTCCCACACTTAGGTCACGAGGCTCGATGAATTCTATTGATTTACTTTCACAAGTTCATGTAAGGATTCCACCAGTAGGGGCAAGAATTCTAATTAGAACAGACACAGAATTGTGTTACTGTAAGGACTCTTGGAATTTATTTGGTCCCAGATCCTCATATTAGGTATTAGGAAAGTGGATTAAAGAGTTTAAGTATCTCCCCAAATCCCACAATGACTCCGCAAGGAAGAAGAAGGCTGCCACACACTCTGCAGGCTGGCTTTGCACTCATTCTATCTCCTTTGTTGCTGGCTTCTCTGTATTATGGGAGCCGTAAACAACAAGCACTGCTCAACCATCCTACAGCTAGGAAGCAGGCATGTGTCTAAATTCCAGGCAAGCCTAAGTGTCTGCTCAGCATGTGGATCTGAAATGAGCCAGGAGAGCCTTGCATCTTCTGGGAAGCACAGCACTAGGCCTGAGTGGTGCTCCTGAGACAGATGAGATGAGCTCTGTCCATTACATCCAGTGATGGTGCCCTACAACCACTGCTCTTGGTTGGTTGGTTGGTGGGCTGGTTATAATTGCATAATGTCCTAAACAGGTGCTATGGCTTTCTCAACATTCTGTGAACTGCCTAATAACTGCCAATGAATTCTTTTATGCTTAAATCAAGTTACAGTGATATTTGAGACTAAAAGCATTTACTTAGAATTGGCACCTGGAAATAGTGGGGTACCTGGAAATTGTGGGGTAGTTAGGCTTAATCCTGTCAACTCGATTGGCTTGGGGGCTGCTCAGGCAATTAGTAAAGCATACTTGTAGGTGTGCCTCCCTAGGTCATAGAGGTGGCCTTGGGTGTGTGGCCCCCTCGGCCTTTCTCCCTGGCATTGTTCTCTTGCTCTGGCTCTTGGCTGCCATGAGTGGAGCACCTTTTTCTACACCAAGACCCTCTGCCATCCTGTTTCTGCCTGCAAGCTAAGTAACCATGGATGGAAACCTTGAACCAAAATAAACCTCTCCTCCTCTCAGCTGCTGGGCGCTGTGTTGCAGGGCTGGTAAAGCTGATCCATAGGCTGTCAGTTTCGAGGACCTATTCTGGAACAAGAAAGCCAGAACCTGCTGTGAAGCAGCAGTGAAGCTCTGCACAATGTTCTGACTGAAACTCTAAAGCAGATGTTGTGTTGTGAGAGTTCCCTTGTAAGGAACAGCATGGCTGATCTGGCCCAAATAAAACACTGAACAAGATCTGAATAGCTTCATGACAGAATTCCTCGAAGTCACATATTCACCATCACTTAGACACTTCTTCATGATGCATCAGAAACTCAAAGTCAAACCAAGCAAAAAGCCAGTGACTTAATCAAACCATTTTTGCATATCTTCAGATTAATAAACACTGAAGGGAGAATCTGTCTATGCCCCTCATATATTCAAAATAATAGTCCACAATAAAAAACTAAATGGATGGACAGTATAATGTTCAATATGACTGAGACTAGCCATATACTATTAGGAATATTTTACTTTGTATTCTACTTGTCTATATTCAATTACAGCTTAAAACATTACTCTTTCCCATTCATAAATTATGTCTGTTATTTATTTTTATTTATTTTTTATATTAATTTTATTGAGAAAAATAGCATTGAGATAGTTTCAAAACAGGTTACTAGGACATTTACAATAATTAATACTTTGCATATTATTGTCTTTGTAGTAGTTATTCATAGTACAAGATGAGATATGATATATTGTTTAAACACTATTAGTAAAAATTTTTCTTCTCATTGAACTAACAGAAAGTAGCTCTATATCTATATCTATATCTATCTATCTATCTATCTATCTATCTATCTATCTATCTGTCTGTCTATATATTTTAACTGCAAAATGGTCCTTCATTTATATCCCCCTTTTCTTTACTTTTGTCAGAGATGTGTATTCCATTGTCATTCAAATACTGTAGGTGCATGAATTCAGCAAAGTAATCCAATATAGTCCAGTAGTCCATAATAGTAGTGGGTTATCTGCAGGTCTGGTGATGTCAGAAGTTGTTGACTTGAGCCTTTTACAGCTCAGCATATTAATATGGTTTTGCTTTTTATACCTTGATTTCATACTTTTCTGCTGGATGGTTAAGACTAAGATACGGCAAGACCTATATAACAAGAAATGTAACTTTTGTATATGATAAGTTAAGTCAAATCCCCTTAGAATTTACCCTGAAACCCTGTACAACAGTTTGTAGATCTTTCCATCTGTTTTTAAATAGCACTTTAAAACTAAAGGGCATCTGCCCAAGTATTATTTATTGTTCTTTTTACTTTGGAGACAAAGAGCCTTAGAATCCTATAAAGCTTTGTAACTTTTTTTTTTTTTTTTCAGAACCGGCGATTGAATTCAGGCCCTTTTGCTTTCCAGGGAAGCACTTATTCCACTGAGCCATCTCTCCAGCCCCTTTTGTAACTTCTTTACATTAAATGTCAAGACATAGACTTAGTATTAACCAGGAATGGAGCAGAGCCATAATGTCATTATTATTCATAGAAACTTTGTTAAGAAGAAAATATACAAAGTAAAAACTAGAAAATTAAGTATGAAAGTAAATGAGATGGAAATTTTTCCAAAACTGACAAATGTGCACTGTCTTTCCAGAGTCTATCTATGTTAGCATATAGTAGGCCTGAGAAAGGCCTTAGGCCACAGGGAGTTGGAAGAGAGATAAGAAAGAGACAGAATGATAATTTCCTCCATAACATGATTTCTAGATACTTTTATTCCTTCCCTTCAAGGCACAAAAGCGCCCCTGTCTGTTTCTATTTTCCAACTCTGTCTCTCCTAGCCTCAATTTCCCCATGTGTCAATGTGAGGATTTAAGGTATAACCAATGTTATGTCTCCTAGTGAGAAAAATAACTCATCTGATCAGTTAAACTGAGGCCTTTGAGTGACCTCACCGTGTGATGTGTACATCCATTTCCACCCTAGGAAACAGCACACACACTGTAGAAAAGACTTCCTTCATTCTCACATATTTGATGATACACACAGAGGCTGGTTTATTAACGTTTCATTGGTTCATCAGCTTTTTCTGCAGGTTCATCCGCAGGTTGTGCAGGCTGTGCCTTTCTCTGGGGTCTTTCTTCAAGACCTTACAGGAATTGAGACACTTCATCATCATCATAGATTGTGAACTCCACATCTTTACCAACGATTCCAATGGAAACATTCTTAGTTGTCAGGTCCTGTTCTGCAGGAAGTGTCTCTCTTAAGGCATGCAGACCATGCTTAACCAGTTCATTTAAATTGCACTCCATAAATTCAGACGTATGTCTCTCCAAGTGAGTACGAGCTGACTGAAAATGGGCTCCAATAGACATAATTCTGCAGTCAAAATAGTGGGCAGATGGACAGGTCTAGAAAATGTGAGGGCCCGTATCATCATAACATACTGATGACAGTAATTTATAATTTGAACCAAAAGATACAGAGTGTGGAGTAGTATATTTTAGGAATCAGTCCAGATATGTTTTTTCCAACCAACTTCCCTGAAACCATTTGAGGTGTAGTTGTCTTTAAGGGAATCTGTATAAATGTTCTCTAAAAAGTATAGCTATACAAATGTTTTTATATATAGAAAATAGTATCTTTGCAATTTTAAAGACTACTGTGAAGTGAAACTGTTTCACAAAGAAAGAAAGAAAGAAAGAAAGAAAGAAAGAAAGAAAGAAAGAAAGAAAGAAAGAAAGAAAGAAAGAAGGGGCTTCATTGCTTGGGGCTGCAATACTCAGGGGACCTTCAGAGAGGCCCAGAATATTGTACAGACGTGAGATCCCCACAAAGAGGGACTTGGCAATGAGACCTGGAACACGGGGTGAGGGCGAGTGACAGGCATCACAAGAAAGCAAAGCGATCTCTACTAGGTTTTCTTGCCTGAAACTGCCACCCCAAATACACTATTGGACATACAGAGAATGTACAAATATACACTGCCATAATTAATGTAGGCTTCTAAAAACTTTGATAAACCTGAAATACACACTATGAAAAGATTAAATCATCCATGAATATTTAAAGGTATTCAAATGTTTTGTTTCAGTCTCAGAGAAGGGTTATAGATGATGCCTGAGCTCTGGAGTTTAGCCAATATTGCCAAAGGTATAAAAACTAATTAACAAACATTATAATTGATAATAGTGATAAGACAACAGAGATCTTAGGGCCATAAGCATAAAAATATGTATAGTTATCTACTCCACTAATTGTATTCCTGTAACTTAATAATTTCTCTAAAAATAAATTCCAATTCTGTCTATGATAAACTGCAAAGTTTATTTCATTCTCAAAATCTCTATTAGTGAAGATAAAAATTTAAAATACATACCTAAAACTAAGGCATTGACCTATATTTGCAAGCTCTGAGAGAACACTTTTTACTGGACCATATAAATGTCTTTGATTTTCATGATTAATATGAAATTATCATTATAAATGTTATCATTATAAATTATCATTATAAAAGTTTTCATAACTGCCAACCAGTTTTCATAACTGCCATACACACAGAATGACTTATTTTTTTTCACAATTTTATTGATAAACAAATAGCAATGAGAGTTTCAAATCAAATTGCTAGGACAGTTTTAATAACTAACACACTGCATACATTCTTCTTAGTGGTTCAGAATGACTTATTAAAATCAATTTTAAGTCCCATATGGGTTAACAACAATTAGTTTCTGCCATAGGAGACAATGTCACACATAGTCATGAAAGCTTAGAAGAACCACTAAAATTGCATTTTTCATTGTATTTGGTAGTTGCAGGATCTCACTATGCAGCTCTGACTCATAGTGATCCTCCTGTTTTCAAGCCTCCCCAGCCCTGGGATTACAGGCGTATACTACTATGCCTGAACTCTGTGGCTGACTCAGCCTGCTCTGCAGGTGGGGCTGGCACAGCATGTGATGCCAGGAATTGAACTGTGGTCCCTGTGCTTGCCTAAACTTGCCTAAGCAGGTGCTTTAGTTTGCTGAGCTATCTCGTTGGTCCAAGATTGTGTTTTTCAAATCCTTTTTTTTTTCCATTTTCCTTCTGGTTTATTTAATTTATACCTGTTGCTTTGTTGCAAATGACTGTTTTTTGTTTTTCCTGGTTTAATAAGGACTTGTTTATTTTGACAAAAAAGATCTTGAACATCAGGCATTCACAAAAAACCCACAGTATCAACTTTAGAAAACAAAAACTATTACACTAATTTTTCTAGAGGATGCATGCTGTCATTCACAAAAATAGGGGCCCTGTCCATTAGCTCAGTTGTTTAAGTGCCTGCTTAAGTGAAGGCAGTCAAGCTCAGGATACTGTGGTTCAATCCCCAGATCCTCAAGCCTTACCAGATCTGCCCTTAAGGCATCCTGAGCCAGCAAAATAAATAAATAAATAAATAAATAAATAAATAAATAAATAAATATCATTAACAAATTAAATTGTTACATTTGTGTTTAACAGCCCCACAAAGTACTTGATGTGGGGTGATACATGTAACTCTTAAGTCAAACAAAGCTGCTTTCAGATGTTACACTAAATGAGCTTGCCTTTGCAGTTAGGGAAGCAACCACTGAAATCATGTATAAATGGCAATAACTATACTGCTTGCATAATGAGAGATTATTGTGGAGATGGCTGATTAAAAACCATACAACCTTTTTATTGTTAAGTCATAAAGAGGTATCAAAATTAAAAAGCAAAAATTATAGGAGAAGACTTCAAAATTACTAGGCGCATCAAAGGAAGTGAAGATGGTACTAGGCTCAGGTCAATTATGAACATGGTAGGACACAGGGAGAACAGTGAGCATGTGCTGAAGATACTAGGGGAGAGGATCTGGTGGAATTTTGATCTTAGACAAGCACCTAGATAGAGAAATAATGGGACAAGACTTCTAAACCAAACTATCCTTGCCATTGGTGCAGTCTCTGTCATCCTCTTCTTCCTCAGCCTCTTTTTCATCATCCTTGATCAACTCCAGCTGGTCCTCCACCCAATCTTCATTTTTGTCATCATCCAGTAGATCTGCCTCCTCAGCAGAGTCATGCACAGCACCCTCAGATTCCATCTTCACATTAGTCTCATCTTCTGGGAGGTGCTGGTCTGCTCCTCT
>NW_004524803.1:3581413-3588156 GCF_000260255.1 Octodon degus | reverse complement strand
AGGAGGAGGAGGAGGAGGAGGAGGAGGAACACATACTGGGGAACTGTACATCCTGTCATAATAATCACATTGAAAGTCATAGTCCAAGTCAAAAGAGGAGCTGAGTAGAGGAGATGGAGAAGGGTATTCTGGTGCTGACCTGTACATCTCAGCTGCAGTTCTTTTCATACCTGCTTTTCCTCTGTTCACTTTTGGCTCTGCCCCCAGATGAATATTTAAAACGTGGCCAGCAATCATTCTGCTTTCCTTTCCAACTACAGCAGCCTGAGCATTTCTCTCATTAACATACTGGACAAAGGCAAAGCTTTTATGAACGAAGCAACCCACAATTTTGCTATACTTCGAGAACATGGCTTCTATATTAGATTTCTTCACAAGAATGTTCAGATTCCCAATGAACACATGGGAATTCATGCAGCAAGGATCTGTCTTGTTGGAAACATTGCTAGCCATCGTGTTTGAAGACAAAGTTGGTTACAGTGACAAAAACTGTATCTTAAGATAAAAAAAAATCTCACAGGAGAGACATGAGAAAAGAGATTCAATTCTGAATCTCCTGCTCCCAGGCTCTATGTGGAGTTGATTGCTGCTCAAGGTCAGCAACACGGCAGCAACTACTCAGTCTCCATTTCTTCACAAAATAGCTGACTGTTGGTTTTAAATTATATATGTGAAGTTAGGATGGCTCTATTCCCTTTAAGGAGTACAGATGCCACAGATAGTCTGTTGTCAATTGATACACAATAATAGAATAAATTCATTATTGTAATTAGAAGCAGAGTTGTAAGTGCATGACTAACTATAATATTGCTATCTAATTCAGCTACCTACAACAAGTTCATTTCTTCATAGTGTAATTTTCCTTTTCAGGAAGTACAGATTCTATCAGTTTCCTAACTACTTAGAGCTGTTATGAGAAAACATGGCATCAGCTGTGAAACACTTCCGCATGTACAAATATGGAGTATAATTATTTTAATAAGACCCGTAATTAAGGCCAATTTCTACTTTTCTCATCATATTTACTGTCAGTCTTTCTCTCAGAGCCAACCTAATAATCCATTTGACTAGTTAAGTGGCCAAATTAGAGTTCATGGTCTCACTCTGAAATATAGGCAGACATACTGTTTTAAATATCTTTTGGTAATCTTCTAAAAGTCACACTATAATTTGCATTCACCATAACCTTTTATTTTTGGTACTACATACTGTTATTTAATTCAGTGAGTTAAAATGTTGCAATTGTAGCACCCAAAAGCTAATACAGGACACATTTGAACCTGTGGTGAAACATATGCAACTGGGCACCTGGTTCATGTTTCTGGTTCTATCCTGTATGTAAAACTTTCCTATATTACACTAACTTTAGACTGCCCTGACCTCATCACTCACGAGGCTGCACAGTCAAACTCATGATTCAGTTAGAAAGATCTTGGGATGCTGTTTTTGTTTTGTGGGTTCTGGAGATTGAGCCCAGGACCTCTCACTTGCTAACCACCTGTTGTAAAACTGAGCTAAAATAATTACTTAACCTCTTTATGCCTCAGTTTCCTCACCTTTAAGATGAAAATACAGTATGAGTATAATGTACCTGAAAGAGTTCTTGTGACTGCTAAATGGCTTTAAAGAAGTGAAGCACTGAGTAACAGTTCCTGTCACATATTAATCTTTCAATTAATGTCAGTTGTTATTGTTACTGTTGTCATTGTTATCTTCCAAACATTGCCTTTGATTATAATATGCTAAGTTAATAAATAACCTTATACTGAAATATCTACAGATAATGTAGAATAAGTAAACAGTCCAAACTTTTCAATAGAATTACTTGGATTAAAGTTTTAAAATTGTATTCAAAATGTTACAAACATGAATAGAATGCTTGAAAATGTTACAAAACACACCTATAGTGCTGCTACTAGGAATAAACATATGGACAGAGGAAACAATACATAAATCAGATCAAGTTAATTGTCCATAATTAAATTTATTTATTTACATTTTAAAAATAATTTTATTGAGAAACAAATAGCAATGAGACAGTTTCAAAACTGATTAGCAGGACAGTTTCAATACTTAATACATTGCATATTGTTGTCTTAGTGCTTATTCATTGTACAAGATGCAGACATGATATCATGTCTCCAAACACTATTAGAACAAATCTTTCTATTCATTGAAATAGTGTAGCTGTTTATCTATTGTAACTATTTTGAGTATACAGATACAAAATGGTCATTCATTTGTATCCTCTTTTTTTGTTTAGTTTTGTCAGACATGAGTATTCCATTGCCATTTAAATATTGTAGGTGTATGAATTCAGCAAAATATTCCAATATAGTACAACAGTTCATAATAGTAGTGGGTTTTCTGTAAGACTGGCAATGTCAGAAGTTGTTGACTTGAGCCTTTTACAGCTCAGCATATTAATATAGCTTTACTTTTTAATACTTCGTTTGCAAACTTTTCTGCTGGATGGTTAAAACCAAGATAAAGCAAGACCTATATCATGAGAAATGTACATGGTTTATGCTTTATTTAAACTCTGTCATTCATATTTTAAAAGATAGTCTTAAAGTGGTTCTTATTCAATTTGATTTTTGAAATTGATTTTCAACTCTAAATGAATTTAGACACCCTTCACATATTGAATTTTTTGAAAAGTGTTAGCAGCAAACTTCATTCTGAATCTCAGATAATTTTTCTAGTGAATGGCTGAGAAACTTTTAGCTATTGCTAAAAAAAATAGTGTGAATCTAGTTAACATCATGGGATCAATCTCCAGTACCACTCACCCCCCTAAGAAAAATAAACTATATATTAAGAAATAATTAGAAATTTAAAATTTGAATATTCACAACTTTACCAATTTCTGAAGAAAATCCTATGTGTGGCATTCTAGAGTCTAAATATAACTCATTAAAAATGGAGGAAGAAAGTAAGGTAAATATATTTCTACCACAAATATGAAATTCATATTGAATAATAACTTCTAGAACAACTATACATTTTTAAAAATACACATAGTAAAATCATAGTAACAAAAAATCTGAAACTCATTAATCCTTAACAAGAATGGTCTTTCACACAAAAGTGATTAAGGGTCTTTCAAGCCAGGGTTTGGGGATATGGTTCAGCAGCATAAGTGCCTGCCTGGCAAGCTCAAGGTGCTGATTTCAATCCCTGGTACCACAAAAAATATATATATTTCAAGCCAGGAATGGTAGAGCACACTTGTTTTCCCATAACTCCGGAGTGCTGAGACTGAGGATGTAGCTCAGTGCAAAGGCCCTGGGTTCAATCTATGACATCAGAAGAAAGAAAAAGAGTATTTCACCCCATTCATTTGCACTGGAGTAAGAAGTGTCCTGTTTTATTTACTACATTTAAATTTGCTTTAGTTTGCATCCCACATATTTCTTCATGTCCTAATATTTGAGTGTGAACATTACTGTAATTTTTTGAAAGAACATTCTTCAAAAATGAACCAGTTGAGGGGTGGGTGAGACAGCTCAGTACACTAAAGCACATGCTTAGGCAAGGTTAGGCATGCAGAAGGACCATGATTCAATCCCTAGAACCACATGTAGTGCCAGCTCTGTCCTCAGAACAGCCTGAGCTGGTCACAGAGTTGTGGTGGCTCATGCTTGTAAGCCCAGCTCTAGGGAGGCTGAAAACTGGAGGACCGCTATGAGTTCAAGGTGTTCAGTGAGACCCTGTAACAACCAAATACATAAAAAAGAACCAGCTAATATATTTATTTTAGATCAATTCTAATATTCCTTTATGTTCGGTTCCTATAGGTTTTACCCATCTTGGTTTTCAGTAACAACTTGTGTAGGCAGTTAAAAAAAGACCCCTAGATCCCTCAAAGCTATTAAATTGCTTTAGGGTATAGTTTTAACTGCATCCACATCTTAAGGTGATATAGGTACAGTGTTCTTATTTTGTAAAGTCTGGTATAATTTGTGTGTAGTTGTCCCCCCAAAGCCTCATGGCAGGTTTTTGAGTGGCTTCTAGAGTTAATGATTAATTTATGAGGCAATTCTGGAATTATGGGTGTAAGTGATACACCTGCCCTGGGGTGGGTAGTCTGATTACAATATAAGGAGGGGAGAGAGGTTTGCTAGCTGTGGCAGCCATGGCTCCTCCCTTTGCTCTTTGCTGTTTCACACCACCATGAATGGCTACCCTCTGCCTTGTGCTACTCTGCCTTGGAGCCAACCAAGTATGGACTGAAACTCTAATAACTGTAAGATAAATAAACATTTCCTTCCTTAATTTTGGATGTTGAGCGTTTTGTCCCACCAACAAGAGAAAATTAGCTGAGAAAGCATTTAGTACATGGAGTAGGGCTATTGCTGAGACTAAACCTGACCATATGGATTACAAGCCTTTGGGAATGGCTTATGGGAAGAGGTAGAAAAGGTTCAGAGATATCCCTACAAGAGAAGTGCTGAAACACCTTTGGCTGTTCTGCATGGGAGATTCTGTTCATAGCTCACAAGGCCAGAATGTTGATAGAAAGCCTGTCTGTTAAGACTAGTCTGGAGAGGTTTCTGCTGGGAAGAAGGACAGCACTGCATGGTGTACTCCAGATGATCTGTGTTATGGCTTGGCAGAAAGTTTGTCTGCATTTTGCCTGTGTCCAGAGACTTTGCTTGAGACTGAAGTTAAGTATGGAAGATTGATAAATCTTGCAAAATAAATTTCAAGGCAGTTGAATGTTGAAGTAGAGGCATGGCTGTTTGGGGGAGCTTTTAGCTAGATTTATGTTGAGAATCAAGAGCAAAGAGACCAGGAGGACTATTTAAAATGTGAGTTTTGCCAGCAAGGAAGGGCCATTAAAGCTGTGAACTGTAAAGATAGAGCTGAGAGGATCTTCATTGCCAAGAAGGAACAAGAGAATAGAAAAGATGGCCTAAGAGCATAACAAGAAGCAGCAAGTATCCATCCTTTGAAAAGTAAGAACTGGAAGTTTATGAAAGAGTTTGCTTTGAGGAGAAAGGCACAGAGCCCCATGTTCCAGAATGGCAGTGGCAGTTACTTCAGATTCCAGAATGGTGGCAACATTGATAAGTTGTTCCTCAGAATCAGGTACAGAGTATTCAGTGATCCAGGAACTTGACCCCTATAGCCAAGAGAGAGGAAATCCTGCCTACTGCTCCAGCTGGCAACAGACTTTGTTATCATCCACAAGGCACTGGTTTTAGGCCCATGTGGAATGAAAGGATTATGAAGTTAAGACGGCTTCTCCCTATATTTTAGAAGGCTTGGGATGCCAGGCAGTGTGCCCCTGGGAGGGCAATGTGTGAATCACAGAGTGGGAAGTCTAATGTGCAGTTCATCTCCCAGAAGTTTGGAAAAGCCAGGAATGTGGATTGTCTGAGGAAATTTGCAGGGAGCGAGCAAATCCAACCCAAGAGAGAAGCCATAAAGCCATGGAGCCACATGGAGTTCACAATTTGTCACAGATTGTTTCAGATATTCCACAAAAAACTACAGAACTTAATGCTTGCCCTGTGGGATTTTGGATTTTCTATGGTCCCAATGCTTTGTATCCTGCTGTTTGTATTTTTTTGGAATGGTAATGTCTATCTTGTTCCATTGAATATTAGAATTGCTTAATTTTTCTTTTGTACAGAGGTTCATAGCTAAGAGATTGCCTTAGATCTTAGAGGAAACTTGGGGCTTGGACTTTTCAGCAATCCTGAAATTGTTAGGGCTTTGGTAACTCTTAGAGATATACTGAAATGCCTTTTGCATAAAGGGTTGTGCTTGAGTCTTTGGAGGGCCAAGGTTGGAATGACATGGTTTGTGTCTAGTTGTCACCCCAAATCATTGTGGTAGCTTCTAGACTTTGCAATTAATTCATAAGACAATTCTGGGATTATAGGTGTGAGTGCTACACTATCCTGGGGTGAATAATCTGCATACAATTTAAGGAGGTAAGAGAGGCTCACTAGCTGTGGCAGCCACTGCTCCTCCCTTTGCTCTTTGCTGTTTTACACCACCATGAATGGCTGCCCTTTTAAATGGGCCACTCTGCCTTGGAGCCAACCAAGTATGCACTGAAATATCTATCAACTGTGAGATAAACAAATATTTCCTTCCTTAATTTGGGGTGTTGACCCTTCCGGGTCATGGGCTTGGTGGCTTTTCTGTCAGGCTTTCCTGCCTCCTCACAGAAAGTCAGCCATAAACCCCAAAATCCAGTCAGCTTCCAGAAGCCTGGCCTAGCAATGCCTGAGGCTCCTGGGTGACACTTAGGTAGAAACCATGGCAGGTGGCTTCAGTGTTCTGGACCTGAGCACTTGAAGAGTTGGTGGTGGTGCTTGCTGAGGTGGGCGGGGCCTGGAAGGACAGACTTGGGGACCTATGGGACAAGTGGAGAAGTTGCGGAGGTGTGTGGGAGTCGGAAGGAGCAGTCTGGAGTTGGGGGAGATATTGCAGGTCAAGCAGGGTCTCGGACAGGAGGGCAGAGGTGCACCAGCTTGCTTCACCTTGTTTGTCTTTGGAAGAGCCCAGGCGCTGCTTGGATTCCTCCTGAACAACCGCCCGCGATAGGAGGCCAGGCATGTGCAGTCCCGTCTAGCCTTCCTGCTCGGACCCTCGCCTCCTCCGCCTCCTCCTCGTGTTCCCATTTGCCTCAGCTTCTACCCTGCCCCGTGCTCTCTGCAGGTGTTTGAGGGACTACAGAGTCCCTGGCTGCTGTCTTTCGGGGACAGTCAGCTAAACCACAACTG
>NW_004524803.1:3570482-3581101 GCF_000260255.1 Octodon degus | reverse complement strand
GCCTGGCTGGGGCTGGACTCGGCACCAGCAGGAGCCTGGACCTCCTGTCCCCCGACCCAAGGACTCCGGGTGCTGATCCATTGGTGGGCCCTGTGGTGGTTGAATGCACTCCTGTCTTCTCTTTTACGCTGCTGAAAGATTCAGTGTCACAGCCCCCCAACCCATGACAACAGAATTACAAGGGTTAAGAATGTTTGTTGTTTGTTGTTATAAATTAAAAGTTCTCTGTGTTTGTATGTGCATCTAGAGTTTTTCATAGGAAAACTATGAAGAAGTATGTTTAAAAAAACTGGCTTAGCTGGGGAAACAGCTCAGTGACTTAAGGGCCTGCCTGGCAAGCACAAGGTCCTGAGTTTGATCCCTAGTTAAAAAAAAAACTGGTTTAAAATGAAATAAATGTTGTTGTTTTGCTGAGCATGAAAAAAGAAAAATTTGGGGTGTTGGGTGTTTTGTCCCAGCAATGAGAGAAAAGTAACTTAGACACAGTCCTAAATTGCACATTTCCTCCTTGGTTTAATAGTAACACATCAGGTACTTTTTATATTTCTAAGAGGCCAGAGGTTTTTAGTATTATCCTTATAGTTCTGGTAGTGTATATGACCAGAACAAGGGGTCTGGAATATACTTACCTTCTTTCTCAAATTAGTTTTAAGTATATTCAGAGACAAGGCACATGCATGATAGGTGGGAAGAAAATGCCACATCTATAGCTATTAGTTCAATATTATTATATTGTAATATTCTATGTCCTTTTGAAATTATTTTGATAAATGTCTTTGGCTGTGACCCTTCACCCCACTGTATCCAAGCCCTGGACTATGCTCAGTTTGCTTCCACTTACCTGGAACTGGTATACTATGTCAGACTTAAAAGATACTCTCTTTAGTATTCCCTTGTCTGTTACATCACAAGAACTGTTCACTTTTGAATTGGAGAATCCAAAAGTGAACAAAATGATGAGGTAACAAAATGTCAGCTAACTGGACAAAGCTTGTCCAGGAACTCAATAACACCCCAACAATATTTTCAGGAGCCTTGTCCAAACATTTGGTGCTTTTAATGTAGAAAACCCAGAGATATCTCTATTGCAGTATACTGATGATTTGCTTTTGACAGCTAAAATTCAGGAGCTTCACCAAGGAGGAACAAAAAGACTGTAGCGTTTGCTACAGGGTAGGGCAGGTTTATTGTCAAAGAAAAATGTTCAAATGTGTGTACAAACTAAAATGTTGGGGTTTGTCTGAAGGATAGGACCTATTCCTTGTCATCCTTCCAGAACTGGGCCATCCAAGATTTAAATAAATTGCCAGAAAAGACTTGAGGGAATTCCTGGATTTAGTTGGATACCATGGATTTCTGTCCCCAACTTTTCATCTACTGCAAAGCCCTTGTAAGAGGGTTTAGGAGGGAAATGAACACTCAACACATACTTCCCTTGGAGTGTAACCCTGACCACAAAACAGCCTTTGAGACTGAAGAAAAAATTATTAAGTACTCCTGCTCTAGCATTGACTGATATTATTAAGCATTTCAATAATTCACAAACAAGAAAGAAAGCACTACTCAGGATATCCTAACTCATGCTTTGGGGCCCTCAAAGTTCTGTGTGGCATATTTGTCTAAGAGGTTGGATTATGTGGTGACTGGGTGGCCTTATTATTTGTGAACTACCACAGTCACTGATACACTAGTGAAAGAAGCTGATAAGCTGACTTTGTGACAAAAATTGGAACGCATGAACCAGAGTATTAATGGGACCTTGTAGTAAGTAGCTTTCAGCATCCGGGCTGGCCTAGTACCAGTACCAATAGACACTTCTAGAAGATCCCCAGATATCTCTTGAAACTATTCAGGTCCTGAAACCTGCCTCTCTTTTACCAACATCCCTGAAGCTGCCTAAGAACAACTGTGTGGAGGCAATGGAGGTAACCTACTTGGCCCAAACAGACTTAAGAATACAGGCCTCCAGAGTCCTGACCTGACCCTGTTTTCAGATGGCAGCTGCAAAGTACTCAATGGGGCTCAGAGGGGAGAAGCAGCAGTCATCAATACTGAAGAAGCTGACCTACCTGAGGCTCTGCTTCCTGGAATCTTGGCTCAGAAAGTTGAGCTAATTGCTCTTACTTGGGCCTTGGAAGCAGGAAAAGACAAGCAGTTAAATATTTAACTCTCAATATGCCTTTGTCCTTTTACATGTGCCATTATGCATTACACATGGCTTTTCAAAATTATTACTTACTGTGCTTAAGAGTGTGGTACTCATACTATAGAATAATTGTGCTTAGTATATTTCCTCATTTTCCAATTTACTCTTTAAAACACAATAACTTCTCTATAAACTTTTATCCTGTAAATGACCTGATAGGACACATTTGAACTCACAGTGAACTTTCACATGAACTTTTAGTTTTGCTGTGAAAAACGTAACAGATGGAAAAGGGGCAGATTTCTCACATATTTTCAGATGCAGTACTTTGGCCTGTGCAGCAGAGACAGCAAGGCCAGGGCTCTCTTCCTACCGTTTACTTTGGGTTTTGTTCATAAAATCTTTGTCTACTAATATTTCAAGATTTCTACCTATTTTCTCTTCCAGTAAATTTAGTGTTTCTCTTTTAATGTTCATATTTTTGATCCATTGTGACTACAATTTAGTGCATGATAGGCATGAGTCTAGTTTTAGTCTTCAGCACATGGAAAGCCAGTTTTTCCAGCACCATTTATTAAAGAGGGTATCTTTCTTCCAGTGAATATGTTTAGCTTTTTTGTGAAAGATAAGGTGGTTGAATGTGTTTGTAGTTGAGTCTCAATCTTCAAATCTGTTTCACTGGTCCTTAGCTCTATTTTTCTTTTAACAGTAACATGCTGATTTTATCACAGTAGCTTTGTAGTATAACTTCAATTCAGGGAATCAGGGATTGTGATGCTTTCTGCCTGCCTGTGTTGCTCAGGATTCATTTTGATATTCTAGGTCACTTATGGTCCAGAAGAATTTTAGGAGTTTAATTGAAGAGTTTGAGGAGTGTAGGGATTATATCTTCTATAAATTTTTTGTAGAACTCAGCTGTGAATCCATCAGGACTTGGACTTTTCTTTGTCGGCAGGCTTTTTATTACATTTTGTATTTCACCGGCTGTTATTGGGTTATTGAGAGTTGTTATGTCTTCTTGATTCAGTTTTTGTAATTTGTACCTCTCTATCAATCTGTCCATTTCATCTGTGGCTTCTATTCTGTGAGCATAAAGATTCTCAAAGCAGCTATTAATTATCTTTTAAATTTCCACTGGGTCTGTGGTGATTACACCCTTTTCATTCCCTATTGCTTGTATTTGACTTTTTTCTTTCCTCTTTTTTTTTTTATTGAACTCAGGCCCTTGTGCTTGCCAGGCAAGTGCTTGTTCTACTGAGCCATCTCCCTGATCCCTCCTTCTGTTCTTGTTCTTGGAGTTCTGATCATTTTGGTCCCTCACTAGAACATCTTTCAGTAGTCTGTGTAGGGTTGCCTTTGTCATGATGAAATTATTTAGTTGTTCTTTGTTATGGAAGTATTTCACTTCTCCATCAAGTTTGAAAGAGAGTTTTGCAGGGTATAGTAGTCTGGGCTGGAATTTGTTTTCATAGAGGATTTGAAGTACTCTGCTCCATGCTCTTCTTGCCTTCATGGTTTGTGAAGAGAAGTTGGCCATAATTCTGATGGGTTTTCCTTTAAACGTGATCTGCTTCATTTCTCTAGAGTCTTTCAGTATATTATTCTTGTGCTGAATTTCTGGGATCTTGACTATTATATGTGTCAGTGTGTTTTTAATTGGGTTGAAGTTATTTGGCGTTCTGTATGCTTCAGTTACCTGAATGTAAGATTATTTCCTCATATTTTCGACATTTTCTGCTATTACTTCTGCCCATATTCCTTTTATATCATTTGTATTGACTCCATCTTTCTCATTGATGCCTAGTAGTCTCACATTGTTCATTTATGCATCATCTTGCAGGTGATGGATTATTTTTTCCTGCATCCTAGTTGTTTTTAGAGGATCCTTTCTTACCTTTTCACTAGTTGCACCAGAGTCTTCAAAATATGAAACTCTGTCTACACTTTCACTCAAATGGTTTTGCAGGCTTGTGATTGAGATTTTAAGTTCGTCTGTATCTCTTTAACTCTGCTTCATGCAATCTATTTCTTTCCTGTATTGCTTATTTAAGGAATCTGTCATATTTCTAATCTCTATTTTTATCAATGTCTTCTTTAGAAGCAGTTATTAATTCTTTTACTGCAGAGTTTTTTTCAGAATGGGTTTCCTCCATATGCTTCCATATTTGATTCTTTACTTCAGATGGTATGAATTCAGATATTTCTTTTTTTATTTCAGAAATTAATTCTGCTCTGAGTTCCTCTCTACCTTTCTGCTGTTTCTTCTTTACTTGCAACACTGTCAATTCATACATTTTAGCTGAGCTAGTGTCCTCTGCACTTGCTATGCATGGGCTCAAGGCCTGAGATTGCATTTTGCTCCTTGTCTTTGTCATTTCCTATAGCACTGGCCTCTGACCTTTGGTGTAGAACTTTGGTGCATTTATAACCTTAATATCTACTGAAATTTGGTTGCAGATCTATTAAGTTTGAGTTTATCCGGTTATACCTGGCCTGGGTCTAGCTGTTGTGTTCAGCTTTTTCCTGCTGCAGCCCTTGGAAATGAATCTGATTTGCCCTTCTGGCACAACAGTGCCCCTCTGTTGTGTCCCTGGCCTAGGGAGCACAAGGGAGTGCAGAAGCTCTCCCACACACTAGATGGGTCTGGGCTTGGGCTGGATCTGGGGGTCCTGAGAGAATTGCAGAAGTTCTCACTCACTTGTCAGGCTTGGGGTCGGGCACTCCGGAGGGTTGCATGGGTCCTGAGGGTGCAGTAGAGGGTCTCACTCATGTGGGTGCCTGAGTTTTGGTCTGGAGGAGTCCCACGCGCGCAGGGAAGCTGGAAGCTCTCCTACACACTCGCCGAGCCTGGGCTGGGCTCTATTTTGTATATATATATATAGCAAAACAGTTTTATGATGATTGGAAAGTGGCAGCCATACAATTCACCATTCACAAAACACACACACACACACACAGTCTCTCTCTCTCTCTCTCTCTCTCTCTCTCTCTCTCTCTCTCTCTCTCTTTCTATTTTAAGCAAGTTTCTATAGGGTGTTCAGGGTCTCACTACTAGATTGGCCTCATAGTGACCCACCTGTTTACAGCCTCCAAAGAGCCAGGATTACAGGCCCACACCATCACGCTCCATCTCAATTGCCCTCTCAGCATGACCCAAGGGCAGGGCTGGTAGGGCAGGCTCAAGGATCAAACCCCTGACACCTGTGCCTGCTTGCATGTGTTTTAATCTTCTGAGCTATTTGTCTGGCTCTCACAATGTTTCTTT
The DNA here is from genome assembly GCF_000260255.1 of Octodon degus. NCBI lineage: Eukaryota > Metazoa > Chordata > Mammalia > Rodentia > Octodontidae > Octodon > Octodon degus. The sequence goes on along the minus strand of NW_004524803.1, from coordinate 3,575,690 downwards.
TTAATTGATTTTGAACCACCTATAACCACTCATATGAAAAGGAAACATTCCTGCAAGAAATTGCAAAAGATTTCTAGATTATTTACTAGAAGAACATTTGATGAAAAACATGGGAACTATTGGCAGAGTCGGGTGATTTAAGTATTGTCTTCTTAACCAATGATAAACCATAAATGCTTTTGTACATTTAATTTTAGCAGTATTACTATAATGCTGGGGACACATGCTACACAGTGTACAATGTAGTAAAATGCTCTGTCTATTCTAATTATTACACAGACACTAGATCTTTGAAATGCTTAAGTAGCTTATCCAAAGTTCCCAGGAACGAGGCTCCAAAATCTATAAATATTTCTGAAAGTTGCAAATGAACCATAAGTATATTGTGGCAATCATACCATTGATGTAGTAATATTGACAATAAAGTGATACTGTTAATATCCCATGGCTACTAAAACTTGAGTTCTGTTTCTTGCTTTCTCAGAGCCACACAGCACTGCTGCTATGAAAGCAGTAGTCCTCCACAAGGGCAGGGATGCTGGCAATACCAGCAGACAGCTTCTACAACTTACTAGACAACCTTTCTTCACTCTAAAGGGACTGTGCTTAACTATCCCAGTTGAAAAAAGATAGAAAATTCCAAACAACCATTTGGAATCAAAGAAAGAGATCCTTATGTATCTATAGAAGATTCTAAGCTGGCTTCATTATGAACAAAAATAAATACAGGCATCCCTGGGTATCTGAAGTTGCTCAAGTACCTTGTATGAAATGGCATAGTATTTGTGTGCTCTAAGGAATTACATGAGGCACCGACCACTCAACAGGCTTGTGTGAAAGCAATGAAGCATACAGTTGAATACCTGGGTGCAGGCAGACAGGGCAATGGACAACCTGTAGGGAACAAAGTGAAGTGGGATCTTCATATAGAGCTTGAAAGAACACAAGTGACATTAGGCAGGGTGATTTTAGTAAACCTCTCTGGATGTTTCCTGCCCTAGTGAGCAAAGTCCTTGAGGCATCTGGTGTGAATGCTTGGGTGTCTCTAGATGTCCAGGTGCTTGCAAGATTCCATGATCCTTCTTATCTCTTTTACAAACCCTATTTTTGCTGAGGGAAGCCCCAGTGCTGAGCAAAATAATAAAAAAGAAACAACACACACACACACACACACAAGCACACACCCACACACACACGCACCCACACACACACTGAGCCCTCTGTGCTCATTATAACTTAGAGCACCAGTTTGTGAGAAGCATCACAAACATCTAAAATTCACTTGAAGTACTAAAATTGTCTGTTCCCAGCATTTGAAAGGGATGAGAATCAAATAAAAAGTAGCATTATAATTTCCAATAAACTCTGGATGTAGAACAATAACTAAGCAAGGAGTTATTGTCCCTTCTTTCAAGCCCTTTATACAGGTTTTACATGTGTACATTAACTTATCCTTCACAAAGCAAAGGGCTTTTGAATGTTTTGATTGATAAAGCACTACATACAGTTAGTAAGCGTCAAACTCCCATGTCCTGACACAGGTAGGTGATGGCTGAAAAGTTAAATAGATAAGACACCTTCCAGACCTTGTGCAGTTAAACAGTATTGCAGGTATCTTATGCTGTCATGGCTCACATGTAGATGTCCCTCAAGGCCTCTTGCACTCATAGATGGAGCTTTCTGAAGTTGGCTGGATCTAGGTTGTGTGATCTTGGGACTAAGGGTGCGTGGTACTAAATTAGTCCACTGATTGGAATTAGCATGGTTTGGGGTGTGGTCATATGGATTTACTGAAATTTGAAGGCCCATCCCACATGTGGGAGGCATCATCCAAAAGGCTTTTAAACCTGGTTAGGGTGAAAAGGAAAGGCAGGCTCACTGCTGCTGCTTGCTACTTCCTGTCTGTCTGGATGCAGACTGTTTCTCCTCTAACTTGTGGGTTTCATGTATTTTGTCCCAGCATTGAGAAAAGTAACTTAGATATACACAGATATGAGGTATAGACATATACATCTGTGAGAAACAATAGGGCCTAAGTATACCCAAGGCTGATGTCTGTGGTTTAAATTCCAGAGGGTGACAGCTCACTAGTTCAGGTGGACAGTGTGTTTCCATAGCACAAGGGCAGAGAGCTCAGAAGGACTGTGTGATGCAGGGAGTCATTTGTAAGCATGCTCTATAACATCAAGAGTGCTCTTAAACCTAAGGTAGCAAGTGTATGTTCATAGTCTCATACAGATTTATAGTACCTTTATGATTTATATTCCAAAAATTAGGCAATATTCTATTTAGCTCACTCTGCATAGCACCTAAGACAATATTTAAAAGACACTGCATGTTACTATTGGAAATGGGAACAATCATAAGCATGTGTCATACCACCAAAAAGAAAGACTACTTGTGTAGCGGTTGGGTGTGGTCACTGGGGACCAAACCCAGTACCTTTCTCTACCATGGTTCATTCCAACAGTGATTATTGTGTTTTCTCTCCCAGCCTGCTGTAGCCTCACATTTTCCTGCATTGTTCTGCTTTGGGGCTCATCTATTATTTTTCCAGCATTGAAAAGACTTCTCTACTTCCAACTCTTCAAAGATGATCAACAGTTTTAAACTCCAGTCATATCTTCAGTGTATGGTAAGTGAAAGGGGGAGTTTTCACTCCAAATAGGTTCTCCCAGTTTAAATTTCTGAGGACAAATTGGCTGTTTGTTTGTCTTTCTGGAGAGGGTTTTGCTATGCAGTTCCGCCTGGCCTTGAGCTCACTTTGCAGCCCAGCCTGGTCTCAATCTTTTAATGATCCTTCTGCCTTAGCCTCCTGAGTACCAGTATTATAGTTGTATCCCATCATGCCCAGCTACAAAGACCAAAGAGAATAATTAGTAAAACCTAGCTAGTTAAACATTACATATTAGGTGCTACTGAATCATTATGGAGAGATGGCCAAGGTAAGTATGAGGAGACAATAAACAAGCAAAATCAAGCAACACAGTACTGCAAGAGGAGAAATGGGCAGAGAAAATGAACCTGACATGCTTGTAATGAGACCAGCTTATTCAAAGGCTAAAATAAACTGGTCTTATTTCCTCTTAACACATAGTTAAGAGGAAACTGTTTACAAAAGAATAAATATAGGGTACAAAAGGCCTTAAGTGACCAACAGGAATGTCGACAATATATGATTGTGTGTACTTCAGGTGAAGGAAGTTATGAAATGATAGAACTGATGCTACATTCACCATGGTCATTGCACATAGAACTGTTTGTTTTGCTTTTCCTTTTCTTCCTTTCCACTGACCCCCATCCTAGTTTTTCTTTTTGAATACTTTCCTTCCATTTCACAGTACCCACTATACATTTTAGACCTTGTTTCTCTTTCAGTTTCTCACTCCAGGAAGACAATACAATGTATGATTTATTAAACTTATGATTATAGTCTCTAGTTGCATCCATTTACCTATAAAAGTCTCAAGTTGATCCTTCTTTATGGCTGAGTAGTACTTTGTTGCATAAAAAGAACACTCACTTTTATCCATTCCTTGGTTGGTGGGTATTTGAAGTACTTCCAAGATTTAGTTATTATAAATTGTGGTACTATAAACATGGGTACACATATGTCACTGTAGCATGATGATTTTAAGTCCTAGTTTTCTGAGGAATCTCCATACTAATTGTCACAGTGGTTGCATCAGATCATACTTCCACTAACAATGGAGAAAAGTTCCTTTTTCCCCACATCTCCTCTAGCATTTGTTATTGGTTCATCTTTTAAGGACAGTCACTCTTTCTCAAGTGAGATGAAATCTTAGTGTAATTAGCATCTCTTCAATGATCAACGATATTGAATATTTTTTCTTATTTGTCATTTGCATTTTTCATCTGAGAAGTGTGTATTCATCTCAGGTGCCCATTTTTAGATTGGGTCTTTGAATTTGGGAGGCCTGGTTTTCAGTTCTTCATGTTCTAGATATAAGTCCTTTGAGGAACAGCTGGCAAATGTTTTTTTTTTTTTTCTTGCATTTAGTGTTGTCTTATCTCTTCACTCTGTTGGTAGTTTCTTTTGGTGTGCAAAAGCTTTTTAATGAGATGAGATCCCAGTTGATTCTCTGCAGTATTTCCAGTATGGTCTGGATTTAGATCTCTCCCTACTCCTATGGTTTCAAGATGTCTACTGACTTTCTCATCCAGTTTACTTGCTGTTGTAATATTTAGATCTTTGATCCATTTTGATTTTAGTATAGTTCATGGTGGTAGACATTGATCTAGTTTTATTGTTTTCCCCAAAATAAATAAAGATCTTTTATTGTCTCATTAAAATATCACAGATTGGCCTTACAATCCAGAAGCTTGTTTCTGTGGCTGGATTAACTCTTGGATCTTACTCATCTGGCTGCTGAACTGCTCCCTTTTCAAAAATATGGATACCTTCCAAAAATTTTCTGATGTCCTTGGTTTTGACTGGTGTGGCTTGCTGAAATAAAACAGCTGAATTTGAAACAAGCTCAATGTCACTTCCCTCAACAATTAGCTCATCTTTGCTTGAGATACTAAGCAAGCAACCCCTGTCCTTATAACATGGCAATATATTTTTCATCCAAGAAATTCCAGATTCCAACAAAAGGCTCATTCTCATACATGGCTACAGATCATATGGATGCTCGCCAGGTCCTTTCCTTCACCTCCTGCTTTGTCAACCCAGAGCCTCTTCTTTTACTTCCCAAGGAGACTGAGTTCTACACTGATATGGTTGAAGTCCCTCTTCAGAGTTTCTTTGGGGCCCTTAACAATCACTGTACATCCCTTAAGAGTGATGTCCACATTTTCTGGGATGTCAACAGTCTGAAAGCTGAGAATGGTCTTCATTGTTGCAGGAGATGTGGTAAAAGCTTATCTACTTTTAGTGTTTAGCATTTTTCTAGCACCATTTATTAAACAGGCTTTCTTCAAGTGAAAATGTTTGGCTTCTTTCTCAAAAAAAGAGAAAGTCACTGAGTGTTTGTAGTTGTAATCTACATTAATCCACAAGGTTTTTTTTTCCAGTACCATGCTGATTTTGTCACAGTAACTTTGTAGTATAATTTCAAATCAGGAGTTGTGATGTCCCCTGTACTGTCTTTGTTGTCCAGAACTCCTTTTGTTATTCTAAGTCTCTTCTGTTCTGTACATGATGAATCCCTAATTGGTCCTGGTAAACAATCTTTTTTTTTTTTT
>NW_004524803.1:3556127-3562176 GCF_000260255.1 Octodon degus | reverse complement strand
GTTGTATGGTAATAACAATAAGCTTTTCTTCTGGATGGTTAACAACCTAAGTTTGCTCACCAAAATTAGAGAAAAAGGAGGGTTTCAAGGAAAGCCAACATTTTGGCCCTAGCCTTCCAAGTTCTCTTAAGATTCAGGACATATGAGAATTTGTACTGTAACATCACGTAACTTGGTAGTGTCCCAGATTTTCTGATCAAGGAGATTATGGGGCCAAAGAGGAAAGTGATCGAGGATGTAGAATGTGCCTAAGGAGGTCACATGGAGAGAAAACATTCTCTCAGGCTTTCACAGAGAGCACACTGGCCAAGCAATGGCCATGACTCATCCTCATGGCTGACACTGTCAAAGGTTCTACAATCTGAGGTACAGGATCTCAGCATAAATCCTGAGGGCATTTCACTGACCTTATCAGACCTAAAAGCTACAACTCTTGTTGTATAGGTCCTGCTTTACTTTGGTCTTAACCATGCAGCAGGAAAGTATAAAAAGTATAAGAAGTAAAGCCATGGTGTTATGTTGAGCCGTAGGGGACTCAGGTCAACAATTTCTCACATTGCCAGTGAAGCAGAAGACCCAGTATTATTATGGACTACTGAACTCTTTTAGAATATTTTGCTGAGTTTACCCACCTATAATATTTAAATGGTGGAACTTAACAAAAAAAAGGGGATACAGATGAATGTCCATTTTGTATCCGTGTATTCAAAGTGGTTAGGATAGATACATAGTTGCATTCTTTTAATGAATAGAGGGATTTGTTATAATGGTGTTTGTAAATAGGATATCAAGTCCGCATATTGTACAGCAATTAAACACTAGGAAGAATGTATGCAATGTGTTAATTATTGAAACTGTCCCACCAATTTGGTTTGAAACTGTCTCATTGCTATTTGTTTCTCAATAAAATTATGGGAAAAAACCAAAAATGTAGTGACCTTTTTTTTTTTTTAAATATCCTTTGATGTCTTGGCTTAAAGTTCACACTGCCTGCAAATAGATTAGCTACCCGTTTTTTTCTGAGTTCCTGTCACAAGGAATATTGTTTTCCATCCTTTGATTTTCAGTGTATTAATTTCTTTTTCATCAGTGAAATGTGTTTGTTATATGAATCATATTGTTAGACCTTGTTTCTTATTCCATTCTGCCAGTCTTTTTCTTTTGATTGGTGATTTAAGGTCATTTACATTAATGATTATAACATATATACTGAATTATCCTCATCATATTATTATTTGCTTTTGTTTTTTTTTTTTGTCTTTTCCTTCTGCTTAATTGCTTGCCCTACTTAGTGGGTTATTCCTACTGGTGTTCTTGAGTGATGCAAAGAAGAGTAACATAGACAGACTGGAGTCAATGAAAAAGCAGGAACCAGCACAAATAATATGTAAAAAAAAAACTATTCACAGAAGTAATGGCGAAAACTTCCCATGTGTGGGTGAAAATTGATATATAGAGGAATGAGACGTATAGAACTCCAATTAGCTTTGACTTAAATAAATCTACACCAAGAATATACTAATTAAAATTCCAGAAATTCAGCACAGGAACAGAGTATTAAAAACTGTTAAAGCAAATAAATTACTTATAAAGCAAAGCCTATCAGATTTGCATCAGACTTCTCAACACAAACCTTTACATCAAGGGAAGGTTGAAGTAAAGTATTCCAAGTCCTGAAAGAAAATAACTTCCAACCCACATTGATGTGCCCTGAAAAACTGTCTTTCAGAATTATTGGAGAAATAAGATACTTTCATGACAAAGAATGACTGAAGCCATTCATGACAACCACACAAGCTCTGCTATGTGTTCTGAAAGACACTATACAGAAAGATAATGTGTACACAAGTCCTCTATTATTTTGATCATGTTATTATTTCTCTTTTTATATTCACCGTGATTGGGATGTCACACATGCCAAGAAAGAGTAGTGGGGAAGAAAAGCACTTTTTAAAAGTTGTATATTCCATTTGTTAATACCAGGTGCCATGACTCTACACCAAATTAGGCTGAATTTGGACACATAACAGGGCAGATAGCTTCATGATTAAACACAAAGCTATAAAATCAGACAAATCTGGGTCTCCACTGATAACTCTGCCACTTATTAGTAGTGTATCTCCCCAAAAATGTTTTTTTATCTTAGTGTTGCTCATCTCTGAAATGATCCTAATATGTCCTGAGAGGCTTGTATAAGAAATTAAATCAGACAGTGGGTAACACAATTCCTGCTCTATAACACATGCTCAGTGAGTGGAAGCTAGTTACATTTACTCCTACATTTAGTAGCATACTTCCTTCTGTGCAACACTTTTGTTATTACTTAACCATGACAAGGTATGACACAGTGGTATAATACATTGCATAAATCTGTTGTTATTAAATTGTGCTTAGAGGATCCTCTAAAGTCTCATGCTGTTTTAGATTGGGCTTCTTCAGAGGTGGCTAAACCTCAAGTGTGTGACTGATTCATTGTTCAATGCCAGGATGAAGGGTGCTGGGAATAATGGTGGGTTATTGCTGATCAGTCCACTGATTAGTTTGGCACTGCCCTACTCTCGCTAGACTGGGTACAATATAAAGGACAAAAAAAGGTATGCCTTTTCTTTCTCTCTTGGTTTTGTTGTTGTTGTTGTTTATGTTTTTAGGACAGGGCCTCGAGGGTCTACAGGGTCTCAATGTGTAAATTGGACTCATAGTTTTTATAGCTTTCCAAGTGCTGGGATTACAGGTGTGCACTACCATGCCCAGTCTCCATCACATCTCAGTGTGACCCGGGGTGGGGCCAGCAACACAGGCCTGGGGATCAAACTTCTGGCCCCTGTGTCTGCCCTAAGCAGGCACTTTAATCTGCTGAGATATTTGGCTGGCCTTTCTCTTGTTGCTTTTGCTGTGTTCTGCCATGAAGTACTGCCCCTCTGGTATGTGCCTACTTGCCTTGGAAACAGATAACTATGGACTAAAACTTCTACAAACTGTGAGGTAAGTAAACTTTCTCCTCTTTAACTTCAGGCATTGAGTATTATGTCTCACTGAGAAAAAAGACACTAAAACATCGTAATTTCTATAAAAATTGTGAGCCTGGAAAAGAAATTATCAGTTTGATAGTATTAAATTCATTTACTTTAAAGTGATCTTTTAAAAAAATTTACAAAGTTTCAAAGGCATCCTAAATTTGTAGGCTTAAAAACACATCAGAGATGGGCAAAAATGGGAGTGGGAGGCTCTATGGTAAACAAACAAAATGTTGATAAATTGATTAAAGAAATTTTGAACACTATTCCAAAATTTTCATCAACTTTGGAGTTTGTAAAACTATTTTATATAATGACCATTGTCAATTTGAAGTCTATACAACTATTCCAAGGTAGTATTGAAAAAATTCAGTTTCATAAAACATTTCTGTAGTGTTAATAATCCCCTTTTATTTTCCAAATCTTGCAAGATCTTTGCATTTTATATTTACAAAATCACGATATTCCTCCTGATGCTAACTGAAAAGCACTACATGACTATAAAAACACAATCCAGTTTTGGGTGACTCTGGTGACTCATGTTACTGTTACTAATCGATCAGATGGAAAGGGAATGGGAGACTCTGTGACACAATATGGACTGTGTCTCACTTACTTTTCACTTGTTGCTGAGACAAATACCGGATGCCAAAAGGAAGGAAAGAAAGGTTTATTCAGCTCACAGTCTGTGGAAGTTTCAGTCTGTAATCAGCTGGCTTTAGACTTCAGGCCCTATCTCATTTTGCATTTGCTTTGAAATGCAAGGATGACCCCTTGTTTTGTTTAAGCTCCAATCTTGGCAGTCACAGCTGGTGGCTGGGGCTTTTTTAATTAGCCTGCTTTTGGTACCACTTCTGTACACCCCACATCCTCATGTACTAAAGTTAAGAAACTTTTATATCTTTGTTTGTTACATCAGGGATCATTTGTCCAAGAGGAAGGAGTGATTGTCATTTGCATGGGAGAGGGAAACCTCTATCTGATCAGCAGACAGAACAGGGTCAATCTTTTTAGCATTTTGGGTCATTGTCTGTCTGGGGGATTTAGAATCTAGCTGGTCTATATTTATTATTAAGACAGTTCCAAGAACCAGCCGGATAGCTCAGCTATCTAAACAAATTAAAGTGCCTATTTAGGCAGGAGCAGATACTGGGGTCTGATCGTGGCTTGCTGTGCCGGCCCCACCCCCAGGGCACACTGAGATGATTGAGACTGGGTGTGGTGGCACATGCCTGTAACCCCAGTGCTTGGGAGGCTGAAAACAGGAGGATCACTATGAGTGCATTCTGTGTAGTGAGACCCTGCGGACTCTGTGCTAAATACATAAAAAAAAAAAAAAAAAAAAAGACAGTTCCTTTCACTTAGCTACCTCATATCCCAATCCAAGGTGGCAGGTTTTGGTACAGATTCAGCCAGGATCAGATGTAGGGAAACTGACCTGCGTGGCTAGGATTTCAACTTGGTGAACAATTTCCACGTTCAGAGTGCCTTCTTGTGGCCAAGCAGGGCATAGGCATGTCTATTCAATTTCATAGAAAGTGCAAAGAAAGGCATTAAGGTTTTATTTTGTAATCTTTTGTAACAATTTTCCATGCATTTAGTGGTGATCATTTTATTCTGGCTGATACTTATACTTTCTCTCCATAGTGTGTGTGGTGGACCTCTGAATGGAGTCACAACAGACAAAGGATGGGAGCCCTCAGGGACAAAGACCACACACACACAGGATTCTGCCAGCCTGGCTACTTGCCTCTTGGTAATATCGGAACCCTTGGAGGTTAGAGGAAGTGACACTTTGCCTCCAAGAAAGCAAGCTGGACAAGCCCAGTTAGAAGGGTCCCCAAAATCACAGGCGAGGGTTCAATCAAGCCCTCTTGTGGGGAACTTTCACTATGGAGCACAGACAGAATGACTTCCTACAGACATTGTCAGTCATTCAGCAGGCATTCAGAGGTTAACACATTCCAGCTCCCAAACCTGCAGGTGATGCCTAGCTGAATCCAAAACAGAAGCTGACTTTTCTGACCACCAAGAGCTAGCACGGGCTGCTACCACCGGATTCCTGGTTGATCAAATCCTCACTTCCTCCCTGCAGAAGATGGAACTGAGGGACAGTAACTGACAGGCCAACTGAGAGGCAACCCTGGAAGTCTTAATATATCCCCAGGCTGTGGCTCCACTGCATTCTATGTCCTCTTAGAGTCTGAGGAGATCATGGCTGCCACACAGCGGCTCCTCTACCACTGAGGAGACTCAGAGGAAAAAAAAGAGTCGGTGAGCACCCTGTCTCATCTTTAGTCGAAGGGCATGTCCCTGGAGGCCAGCAGGCCTTCACCAGCAACCTACATGGTCAACATAGTGCCTCCCAGATGCCCAAGTTTTGATGCAGAATTCAGGACCAGGCCAAACGGGAGACAATAGCACCAGAGGAACTTTGGAAGGCAGCTGTATTATGCTTGTGGGTGAAGGAACACTGAGGTGCAAGTCACCAGTCCCATTCTGGGGTTACTGATCACTTACATAGGTTTTCAGAAGGAAGTACAAAAAAGCAGACAGCATGACATGCTATAGTTGGTTACAAGTGTCTTTCTCATTAATTGCTAGGTAGAACTTTTAGAGAAATTAAAAAGGTTACTATTGTATAACATGGGGGAAGAATCAATCATCATCTGTGACCAGGCAGAGGTGCCCCTGAGGTACTCTCTGGGACATGAGTGTAAGCAACACACTACTGCCTGGCTAAGTTGCGCTTACCCCGAGGCTGGCTGTGGAGCTCCAAGGTTCATTAAGTTCTGTACTCTCCAATTACGAGGATCAGCTGTGCTTCACAGTCCCATCATTGAATAGTGTGAGAAATACCCTAGTGTCAGAAACAAGAGATTTCAAATTTTCATTACATTTTAAGTAGCCTCTACAGCACTAATACCTCCACCAAAATCTTCCCAAACAACAGATATCTAAGATTAATAAAAATTTCCCTTAGCCAAGTCCAAAGGATGTCTCAGAAGGGAACCTTGTAAAACTCAAGTACCTGC
>NW_004524803.1:3553972-3556027 GCF_000260255.1 Octodon degus | reverse complement strand
CATTTCCCTGGCCCCAAACAATCTTCTTGATGACTTGTTGCACTCTATTTGTCAGTATTTTATTAAGGGTTGTCTCAGTTACTCTTCTCTCATTGTTGGGACAAAATACCCAACACCCAAAATTAAGGAAGGAAAGGTTTATTTAGCTCACAGTTAGTGGAGGTTTCAGTCCATACTCAGCTGGCTCCAAGACTGAGTGGCACATGGCAGAGAGCAGCAGTTTGTGGCAGTGGCAAAGAGCAAGACAAATGGGAGGAGTTGCAGCAACACTTGCCACAGAGAGCAAACCTATCTCGCTTAAGTTGTATCCAGGCTATCCATCCCAGGCTGAGTGTAGCACCCACGCCCATAATCCCAGTGGATCATGAGCTAATCACAAACTGTAGAAGCCTGCCCCATGACTGTATGAAGCATTGGGAGGACAAATACATACAAAGCATAACAAGGATTTGTGCATCTATATTCATAAGGGAGGCTGGCTTGTAGTTCTTTTGCTTTTAGTTATGTCTTTGTCTGGTTTTTGTATAAGGGTAATTCTTGCTTCCATAAATTAGTTTGGAAGTATTTATTCCATCTCTATCTCACTGAAGAGTTTGAGGAGTAATCCTTCTTGATCTCTGAATTTCTTGTACAATGCAACTGTGAATTCATCAGGAACTGAGCTTTTATTGGTAGGTTTTTATTTACATTTTCAATTTCACTGACTAATATTGAGTTACTAAGAATTTTTGCATTTTCTTGATTCAGCTTTGGTAGTTTAAATATATCTTGGACTGTTCATTTCATGTGTTTTCCATTTTACTAATATGAAGTTTCTCTAAGTAGGTATTCATGATCTTCTGGATTTCTTAAGGATCTGTTCTGATTTAACCCTTTTTATCCTTACTAATTGCATGAATTTGTGCCTTTTGTGAGGTTGGCTAAGGATTTATTGATTTTATCTAATTTTTCAAATAACCAACTCTTTGATTCATTGATTCTTTATATAGATTCCTTCATCTCAATTGCAATGATTTCTGCTCTCCTCTATTGTATGAGTTTTGAGCTTCACTTGTTCTTCTCTTTCTAGAAGTATGAGATTCAATCTTAGGCTGTTTATCAGAGCTCTTCTGTCTTCCTGATATTTGCTGCCATAAATTTCCCTCTTAGGAATGCTTTCTTTGTATTTCATAAGTTTGGTTATGTCATATCAGAATTCTCATTCAGTTGTAGATACTGTTTAATTTCTTTTTTAAATTTCATCTGTGGCCTATTAGTTATTCAGTAGGGTGTTAATTCATTTACATGCATTTATGAAGTTTCTGTGCTTTCTTTTGCCATAAATTTCTAATTTCATTGGACTATGGTCAGAAAATATGATCAGATGATTTCAGTTCCTTTACATTTACTGACACATGTTTTATGGGCTAGTGGGTGGCTGGTTTATTTTGAAAACATTTCATGTTCAGCTGAGAATGTGTAATTGATGTTGTGGGGTAGAACACTCTGTAAACATCTACTAATTCCACTTGTTCACAGGTTTGATTCAGTTTAGATATTTTATTGAATTTTGTCTAATTGATCTATTTGTTTGTGACAATGAGTGTTAAGGTTCACTATTATAAAATGACATTAATGATGATTTGATTCTTCATGTTCCTTAATATTTGTTTTCATACTTGAGTGATCCTGTATTTGGTACATATATCTTTACAATGATAATCACTTCTTCTTAGAGTTTTCCCTTATCAAGAATGTAGTGCAGTCCTAGCCCAGGCCCAGTGAGTGTGTGGGAGAGCCTCCAACTACCCTGCACCGGCAGGACCTACTGGTTCCAGCACAGGCGCAGCGTGGGTGAGACCCTCTTCCACCCACTTGGGACACCCCCAACCACTCCACAGCATCTCCCCTACCCCACCCGTAGAGTAGGAATTTCTGCCACGTTCCCGGAACCCCGAAACGCAACCTAGCCCAGGCCCGGTGAGTATGTGGGAGAGCTCCCAGCTACCTTGTGCTGGTGGGACCTACTGGTCCCAGCCCGGGCACAGCATGGGTGACACCCTCTCTCTCTTTCAC
>NW_004524803.1:3552722-3553252 GCF_000260255.1 Octodon degus | reverse complement strand
AGTGTTGGGAACTGCTTAGATGAAAATTAATAGACTTGGGTTTGGACTTTCCAGTTTAACATCTTCAGCTACTACTTGGACCTAACAATCAAGTGGCTGACCAATATCCTTCCATAATTTTTAGCAGACATAAAACTTTATCCCAAAAATAAACAGCAGAAATTACTACTGAATTTAAATATTTAATATTTTACATGATTAATGTACAATGTACATGAAATGAGTATTAAAATATAGTAAATATACAGTCACATATGATAAAGCCTAGCACTTGGATGCAGGGAAGTTGAGGCAGGAGGATCACATATTCCAGCCCAACCTAGATGACTTAGCAACTTCACTGAGATCCTATGTCAAAAATAAAAAGTAAAAGAACAAAACAGCTGGAGACTTAGCTTTGTGTGAAAGCATTGGGTTCAATGCTCAGTACCAAAAAGAAAAAAAAAATTAAGTGCTGTCTTGATTCCTTTTCTCTCATTGCTGAGACAAACACCCAATGCCCAGAATTAAAGAAGGAAAGGCTTACTTAG
>NW_004524803.1:3550625-3552499 GCF_000260255.1 Octodon degus | reverse complement strand
ATTCCAGCCCAGAATACTATACCCTGCAAAACTCTCTTTCAAGTTTGATGGAGAAGTGAAATACTTCCATGACAAAGAACAGCTAAAAAATTTTGCGATGACAAAGCCAACCTTACACAGGATACTGAAAGATGTTCTAGAGAGGGACCATAATGATCAGAACTACAGGAATAAGAACAGAAGGAACCCACTAAATAGGGGAAACAATTAAACACAGGAGAAAAAGGAGTAAACGACAATGGGTAAATAACATGTCAATCATAAGTCAATAAATCTCAATGCTAACCATCAATGTAAATGGACTCAATTTACCCATTAAGAGAAATAGACTGGCACAGTGGATTAGGAAACAAAATACAACAATATGCTGTATGCAAGAAACACATTTATTCATAAAGACATTCATAGGCTGAAAGTCAAAGGATGGAACACAATACTACATGCCCCAGCACCACAGAAAAAAGCAGGGGTAGCAATCCTATTCTCAAACAGTCTCAACTTCAAACCAACAATGATCAAGTGAAATCAAGAGGGCCACTATATACTGGTTAGGGGAAAAATTCAAGAGGAAGAGGTGACACTCATAAATATGCACCAAACATGGGAGCACCTAATAATATAAAGCAAAACTTAATGGACATGAAAAATCTAATATCCAATACCACAATCTTAGCAGGAGACCAAACGCCCCCTTATCCCCAAAAGATATTCAACCAGCAAAAGCTTAGCAAAGAAATAACAGAACTGAACCATAGCTTGCAACAAATGGACTTGGTGGATATATACAGAGGGTTCCACCCAAACACAGATGAATACACACTTTTCTCAGCTGCACATGGGTCATTTTCTAAAACACACCACATACTGGTCCATAGGTCATGCTTAAGTATATGTAAAAAAATAGAAATTATCTCATGTACATTATCTGAACACAGTGCAATGAAACTGGAAATAAATGACAAAAAAATCCCTTAAATACTTGGAAATTAAATGACGCCCTATTCAGCAACCAATGGGTCAGAGTTGAAATTAAACAAGAAATTCAACAATATCTACAATTCAATGAAAATTCAAGCACAACTTATAGGAATTTATGGGATATGATGAAAGCAGTTCTCAGAGGGGAATTCATAGCTGTGAACTCACACATTAGGAAAACAGAACAGGAACAAATAAATACCCTAATGCTGCAACTTCAACAACTAGAAAAGGAAAAGCAAACCAAACACAGAGCCCAGAGACGGGAAGAAATCATAAAGATTAGAGCAGAAATTAATTCACTTGAGATGAAGACAACAATTCAAAGTATTAAAAAAGCAAAAAGCTGGTTCTTTGAAAGATTAAATAAAATCAATAAGCCCCTAGGTAACCTCATCAAAAAGAGGGAAGAAAAAATTCAAATACAAGCATTAAGGAATGAAAAAGGTGTAATTACCACAGACCCAGTGGAAATTCAGAAGATTATCAATAGCTACTTTCAAAATCTTTACTCTCACATAATAGAAGACACAGAGGAAATGTACACTTTCCTAGAAAGGTATAAATTACCACAACTGAATCCACAAGATATAACCACTCCCAATAGCCCAATAACAGTCAATGAAATACGAGATGTAATTAAAAACCTACTGAGAAAGAAAAGTCCAGGTACAGAGGGATTCACTGCTGAATTTTAGAAGAAATAACAGAAGATATAGTCCCTACACTCCTCAAACTCTTCCATGAAATTGAAAAGGAAGCAATCCTCCCAAAATCATTCCTGAAGGCAAGTATTATACTGATACCAAAACCAGTGAAAGACGAAATAAGAAAGAGAACTACAGGCCGATCTCCCTCATGAACATAGCTGTCAAAATCCTCAATAAGATCCTAGC
>NW_004524803.1:3530905-3543080 GCF_000260255.1 Octodon degus | reverse complement strand
ACCCTGACCCTTGCTGAGTCACTTTATTGGACTTCTAAACTTCTCCAAGTTGACACAACCATTCCAGCACCCATCTCCAGCTTCTACACCTGGAAAGATTCAGATATATCCTCTTCAAACTGATTTTCTGAAGTGATAGTGTTGTCAGGGGTGCATGGTAAGGGCTCAGGTGAAGAAAGACAATTATGTTCCATTTCTGAAGCTTCCGGTTTCATATGTGCAACAAACATTTTCATCTAATTTATTTAGAAAGCAACATATATGCCCTTCACTGAGACATTGCAGTGAATTTAACATTGAGATATCATATTTTAGACAATCTTATACATTCTAATTACTGATCACATTTTCACACTGGGAATTACTGACACTGTAGGGATCTGAGACTGCCCTAAACATATTAATTATTATTAATTAAATACCTTAATTACTCAAGCAGCACAAAAATTCTTAAGAATTCATAAATTGAGCATGCATAAATTATTTTGAAAAACCACCCAAAGAGAACATACCTTTGACACTTTATAGGGAGACAGGAAGCATGTAACAAAACGTTAAGCCCCTGTGGCACAAGGCATCATGGTATCTTCACAGCAGCACAGACTTCAATAGAAGCCATATTTTCAGTCCATAGATGTGGTTTTGGAGATAAAAGCTCAGGCAGTCATGCTTGGATCATTCTACCCTTCTATGATGATGAATAGCACGCTTAGGCTCTGCCTTGTGTCCTCTAAAAGTGGCATCAAATTTAAGTTCCATATTCAGCATAGCTGTTGTAATCCATGAACTATATCCTATGAAAAAAGGCAATACGCATAATATTAAATTATTTATACACTTACAACTGAACCTTGTCACACCAACTGAGAGAAAATAGGTAAATGTTTTTATAAATAATATAATTTTATGTTTATAATGAATATCAAAACTAAGTTTGGATGTATGACGTGTAAGTTATTACTCACCAACTGAGAGCAAGTTCTGGTTCTCGTCCTTTCTTATTCATGGATGCCCTGGCTTCATCTTCAAAGGTGAGGTCGGAGACTTCTGAGCAGCAGGCTGAATGAACTGTGAGGGCCTCTCTGTCTGCTTTATTACATATTCAAATCTATTGTCCCCATCAGTTTGCTTCAGAAAATATAAGACACGCTTCATCAAAGCTTCTGGACTCAGTTTCAACTCACCTCCACACGAAGAACTCAGCAAGGAAATACTGAACCCATAACAATGGGTGAGTCTCCAAAGCACGCTGGCAGTGGGACTCCAGGCATGAAGCCCACAGCGCGTGATTCCACTTACGGATCTGAGATGCTGCAGAGACAGAAAGGGGATCAGAAGCCGTGCGGCTGGGACAGCACCGCTGACACATGGCAGAGCAGAGGCTGACAAGCTGGAGATTACTGCATCAGTCTTTAAAAGACGACGTACACTTGCCAAAACCCAATAAACTCCACACTTAAGATTATTTTATGTACAAGTTTTCCAATATAATTAACAAGCCCAAAGAAATTATGCAATTCAAGTGAATTTATTCAGACACACGGAGAAAACTACACTGGCCATTTATCAGTTAGGTTAATACCAAGTTTTAAAAAGTATCAGGCTTAACTTCTTTCAAAAAAATGGAATAACTTTTTATTATTATTACGTTTGCAATTGTAGTTTTCAATCATCTTAAAGAGTGCTTACTTTTACATACCACAGAATAGATATAGACAAGCAGACAGACAATTGCTTTTAATCATTAAAACCTTTTTCACTTCTCCTATCCCAAAATACTACTGTAGCATTATTTCAAAATCTGGCATTACATATCTAAGAATCAATAAATCCTCTTGTATATTAAGTATTATTAATTTGAAAATGTGTATTATTAATTTTAAAATATTTACAGTTATGGAATTTTCCACCAGATACACTAAGCATACCCTCCACTTCTCCAGTAATCAGAACATCAATGAACATCAGTAAGCTTTCCCAAGGCTGTGCAAGATTCAGACCAAAGCCAAGAATATACTAGAAGTTCTTGGCCCTTAATCATGGGTTGAAGCCCAGGAGAAATAAAGTAAAACTAAGAGGCCCAGAAAAGATTACTAATAACACTCAGAAATCAATACCACACTAATTAGAAGGAAAAAAACTCTTGGGTTATACCTTGCAGGGTTTTCATAAAGTTGTAAATCTCATCATATAGCCCTAGTAACCCCACTAGATCATGAAATTCAAAAATGTAAAGAAAACAATTTGTTGAAGTGATGTGGTATATTAAAAGTACTTAAAGATGAGATCCCCTACCATCTGTGACAATCACCACTACTGTGTGGTGGGGTACTCCCCACATAGCAGGGCACCTTCTGCACAGTTTTTAGGAGCTGGTAGGTGTTATTCTCATTTTGCTTTACTCAAAGAAATGGAGCCTCACAGGCAATGCGCTGTTTGCTCCAGATCACCTGGTTAGCCACCAGCAGTGCAGGGCCTCCCTGGAGGTCTCCTCCCCCCACATTTCTAATCTGTCCTCTCCCAAAATTGAACTCAGCAGAACCTCAGATATGGGTGTCCCCTGTCCTCCTCGCCACTCTTTGCAGCATGTTTTCACTGCACTGTTAATGTTAATAAAAGATTCAACAACCCAGGGTACTTTCCTTTTGTATCTGGCACCTGTCCCAAAAAATGGGTGTGAATGTTTTCCATGACCCACCCTGAGAATGGAAGAATTTCTACCAAAAAGTTGTTGTAAACAATTTTCAAAAGGCAGTGAAATGTAGGGCCTTTAGGCAACAGACTCTCATGGACACAATGATGGCTCAGTGAACCTATTCAAGTAGGATAAGGCAAGCTCAATAATCCGGAAAAGCAGTTAACCCTGGTGCCTATAAATGTGATAAATGTCAGATTTGGACAGATACAAAAAGGCATTTTACTTAGCAAAGTAAACACAGGAGGTCAGAAGAGTGATATATTTAAAAGAAAAACATTTTACTGAATCACTCAACTATAAAAATTGAGGCTCAGTTTGCTATTAGCAAGGCACATGTTAACATTTCAATGGGTCTATCTTAGTTTTCTCTGCTGACAAAAAAATACCCAACACCCAAGGTTAAAGGTGGGAAGGTTTATTTAGCTCATGGTTTGTAAAGGTTTAGGTCCATAATCAGCTGGCTTCAAGGTACAGAGGCTCCGCAGACAGGAATCACGGAAGTTCATGGCAGGCAGCAGACAGCAAAAGCAAGGGAGCAAGGGGCAGGACAGACCTTCTCTCTGTGTCCCTTACACTCTATCGAGGCCACCGGGATTAGGGCAGTGCTGCAGCCATCAGTGGACTGATCCAGCCATCACCCACCCTGAGGCCCCTTAATCCTAGCACTGCACTTTGAGTCAATCATACTCCCGATTCAGCCGCCTGGGACTAGCCCCACCTACGATCACATGAGGGTCTGGGGGGACATCTAGACACAAATGACAACCATAAATCTAGCCAGGCTTGGGGACACAAGCCTACAGTCCCAGGACTCTGGGAGCCTGAGGCAGGAGACTCACAGGTTGGAGCTCCGTCCTGAGCAATCTGGAAAGACTCTGTTGAGAAAACTTAAAACAGGAGCCAGGACATGGCTTAGAGCAAAGGCCCCTGGGTTCATTCCCCATACGCATCTTCACAACAGATGTGAACAAACTCCTCCCTGAACTGTCCTACAGAGTACAAGTCTCAGTAAATTTTGTTTTTCAAAGTTTATAAACTGTTATAAAAACTACTGAACTGAGATATAGTATGTGCATGTGCATATTTAACACAAATTTGTATAAAACCCCTCAGAGGTCGAAATTAGGGCTGAAATATACTACTCAACTATCATAAATGTGTTTTGATATCAAAATATTCAAGTAGTTCCAGTACTTTCTAGAGCACTCAAAATTGCAAGCCTTTGTTGTTGCTGTTACTGGCTGGGGTGGGGGCGTTTTGCTGCTTGAGGGAATAAGGTTTAAAAGAAAGTGGCGTGAGGGGCTAAAAGGTAAAAGTGAAAACAACAACAAACCAGGCCAGGTGTGGTGGCAGCACACTCCTGTAATCCCAGCACTGGGGAAGCTGAGGCAGCAGGATCAGGAGCTCGAGGCCAGCCTGGGCTACACAGTGAGTTCAAGGCCAACCTGAACTGCATAGAGACCCTGCGCCAAAAGACAGACCAAAACCAAACACACACACACACACACACACACACACACACACACTAACAGACTAAGAAGTGAACCTAAAAATCCAATGGAAATTATAATGTAACGCTGGGATAACTCCTCTGACAAAGACCATACAGAACAGCAGAAGCCCTAGAAAGTTTAGAAACAGAGACAGGCCTGCAGGTTCTTGTAGAGCAAATTACGGCGTGGCGGACGTGCAACAGAGTCCCCGGAGTCGCCCACTTTTGCACCCGCTAAAGGAAGCTGCTGAGCGAGACACCGGGCTTCCTGAGCCTTACTGCGCTAGCGCTCGCCAGAAATCCCTGCTCTGGGGAGGCCGAGGCTGGAGGACGGCAAGCTGAGCCTGGCCAGGCCTCTCCGCAACAGCCTGTGCGAAAACGTAAAATAAAACGCCGGCTCCAACGTAATTCGGTGCGCAGGCAGGCCCCAGGAGACAGTGACACAGGAGCCTGCGGGAGGCTGCCTCTCTGGCGCCCCCTACGGGAGGGCACGCGGGCGCAGGCCCGACTTCAGATGGCCTCTCTAGCGCCCCCTTCAGGCGGGCGCTTGGGTGCAGGCCCGACCGCAGGCTGCCTCTCTGGCGCCCCCTCCGGGCAGACGCGCAGGCGCAGGCCCGACTGTAGGCGGCTGCGCATGCGCACTCCGCGGCCCTTGCGCTTCACGGGCGCTTCTTTTCTGCATCTGTGGGCCGCGCCCTGCCTTTGTAGCTACGGGATTGGGAGGCGCTCCCGAGGCTCTTCAGTGGCACAGAACGCTGCGTCTGCGTTACCCTCAGATGTCAGAGGCCTGCGGCATGGATAGGGAGGCAGCCAAGGTCCGGGTGCCCATGCAGCAGAGGTCCCCAAGGGCCCCGCTCCGACTCTGCGGGGCCCTTGAGTCTTTGTCCTCTCCACAGGGCTGGGGGTGGGGCCGACAAGGTCAAGAAGGCGGGAGGGGCGGGGCCGCTGGGCCACGGAAAGGCGGGGGCCAATCAGGTCACTGGGGGCGGGGCCAACGGGTCACTAAAGTCCGGGAGACGCAAGGTCTGGATCACTGAGATCAGGGAAGGGGCGGGACCATGGGTCCACTAGTCTAGGTGAGCAGTATGGATCTAGGAACAGTAACTGAGGTGAGAAACACTTCCCTTGCCCACTTCTTGTTCTGGCAGACGTTATGTGTCGCGCCAGTATTCGAGACAAATACTTAGTATATTTTAATTTTTTAAGTTATTTTTATTAATAAATATTTGTGATACATGATTACATTCATTGTGGAGAATTGATACATGTGCATTGCACAACTCATTTTTTCCCCTTCCCCATCATCCTATTCTTTTTTTAACTGTTTTTGCCACCATCTGATCCTTTATAAGTCCTTATAAAGTTATTTGTCATACAGACAAATATATCAACAAGCCAAAAAAATATAAAACATAAGGCAGTTATACCAAATCAAGGTGCACTTATCCACGCTGGATTACAATAACTTTTGTCTCTCTTTTTCATGTTCGTTTATTTTCACTTTATCCATCTGTTGCATTTCTCATATAAGAGAAACCATGTAGTATTGAAGCTCCTGTGTCTGATTTCACTTAACATTATGGCTTCAGGTTGCATCCCTTTTCCTACAAATGACTCAGGTGTATTACAGAGTAGCACTCCATCCCCTGAAAGTTCCACGTTTTCTGTATCCACTTGTTGCTGGACACATTGGCAGTTTCTCAGATTTCGCTATTGTGAATTGTGGTGCTATAAACGTGGGAATGCATGCATACTATGGAAGGGTGTAACAACTCTTGGAAAGATTCCTAGAAGGGGAAAAGCTGACTAAAATGGAACTTCTATTTTTAGTTTTTTGAGAGCTCCTCTACAAGTTCTATAGTGGTTGTACTAGTCGCCACACTAACAAGGAAAAAAGGATCTTCTCTCCCCCAAAATCTCCAGCATTTCTTATTGACTGATTTCTTAATGACAGCCAATATTTTCTGGGGTATAATGTGATATCAGTATTATTTTAATATGCATTTCTCAAGTAGCCAGTGATGTTAAGCATTTTTTTCCAAGTATTTTTTGGTCATTGGTATTTGAAGAATTATTCATTTCAGATGCCCATTTTTAGACTGGGTCTTAAAATTTTGGGAGACACTAGCTTTTTAGAGTATTGTTTATGTTCTCGATATTACTCCCTTGAGGAATATCTGGCAAGAATTTGTTCAATCTTGGTATTATTATTTGTGCAACTGGGGTTATGTTGAGAAAGGCTTTGCCTACACCCATGTATCAAGAATTTTTATTTTCTTTTTGTACTGTAGTGACTTAGCAAGGCTCTGCTGTCTCAAAAAAATGGCGTCTGTGTACTAAGCTGATACATGTTTTAGACCTTTATGTGGTGTCACATGGGTAACAGGTCTGAACTTCACCTTACCGCTGGTAGAGTTAGAAGCATGGTCATGTACAGTACTGGTGAGTATATTTCATTAAAAACTTATATCTAGGCAAACAAACGGAGGACGGCTTGAGTAATTGTACTGTGAATTTCTGCTGGTCTATGGGAAGGAGCAGTTAAAGCTTATTTTTTTCTCCCTTCTTAATTTCTAACTTTTTTTTCTTTTTCCAGTTTTGTGTGCATATATTTGGTAATCTCAACAACTTGAAGAGAAATTTGAAGAGAATACTATGCAATGCAACAAGTACTGTCAATTTCATATTATTTTGTATAGTGAAATCCTTATTGTTTCTTTTTATTATCATTATTTTGTATTCTTTTATGTTTTTTTACAAAAGCACAAATGCACTTTTATTTTCTGTTAGTTTAAATTTTTGAGGGGTACAGTATCACGTGAATTTAGTGTCCAGTGGCCTTAGCAGGTAGGTTACTTTGGAACTTGGCATGCACCATGCAGCTGTTTCCGTGGGCCTGAGTTACTTTTCCCCAGATCACTCGAGTTTTGTTTGGTTTGCCACCTGGAGTCTTTGTGTTGTTTTTTGCTTTGTACACATAAGCATATCTCTTTCCCAAGCAAAATTCAGTTTCATCGCTGGAATTGAACATCTTCAATTTTAAGAAGAGCCGTGCCTTCCCTCTGGTTCCAGAGACCCCACTTATAGCCAGCAAAAATGGCCTTGCACCACAGTCTTCCAGACATATTAGCCTTTTAGAAGTCCTGTTCCCAACAGGACCACTTCTTTGCCCCCTATATTCTTCTTTATTTATTTATTATATTTTAGGGAAGGGTCTACAGGGTGTTCAGGGTCTCACTACTAGATTGGACTCTTAGTGATCTACCTGTTTACAGCCTCCCAAGAGCTGGGATTACAGACACACCACCATGTCCATTCTCAATTGCCCTCTCAGTGCACCCTGGGGGCAGGACCAGCATGGCAGGCCTGGGGGTTGAACCCCTGGCCCCTGTGTCTGCTTGCAGGTACTTTAATTCGCTGAGTTATTTGGCCAGCCCTTGTATTCTCTCTCTTGTTTTTTTTAATACTTCTAATTTTTAGGCTATGCAGATCTATCTGTATAGGATTTCTGAGAATGTCTGTAAAAGAAACATGCAAATCACTGTTGTGCTTTAGTTTATCATATATGATTCTGTGTATGTAGCTGTAGATAAGCAGCAGTAAAGTCCATTTTAGAGGCAGGAATATGTGGTTTTTATGACAGTTTGCAACAATGAAGAATCTCCTGTGTCCCCAGGGAAATTAAGTAGAATCCAATCAGGTTCTTCTGTTCTGTACTTTGGCCTTGTCTAAGAGATCAGGTCTAGCCCTTCAGTTTTTGGTACTTCTGCAACTTCAGGCTGAGGATAAATACAATGCAGAGCCTGCTCAGCAGTTGGTGGCCATGGTCAGAGCACCTCGTAATCCAGGGTGTGGTGTTAGTCAGGGATCAACACCCAGGTGCAGCTGCAGCTCTGTGCATCCCATCTAAAACTCAGCTCTTTAGGCCACTTTCCCCTATTAAAAAAAATTCTCGGCCAGACCTGATGCTTCACACCTGTAATCCCTCAACTGTAGGAGGCTGAGGTAGAAAGACCTCAAATGGAAGCCCAGCCTGGGCAAATAAGCAACTGTGCAAGACCATGTCTCAAAATAAAAACTAAAAGGGGTTGGAGATGTAGCCTAGTGTGACAGCCCTGGCTTGCAGTTCCCAGAACAAAGGGGAAAAAATTCTGCCTTCGTTCAATTCCCCCACTGCACCTAAGAATGGCCTGACTAATATTGGATCAGCAGAGGGCAATTGATGTTCATAATTTAATAATATACTACGTAAGCTTAATATACAAGAATATAACCATCTCATCATGTAAATAATAGAAAAATGATTCATGAGATTCTCATATCCTTTTTGTGCCAAATTGTCAAAGGCCCAGAGGTACAGGGTGTGCGTGTGTGGGTGTGCGTGTGTGGCTCTCCTGGAAAACTGACCCTACCAGCACATTTCAGTTCAGAGGAGCCCATTTCAGGTGTACAGGGGTGAGTAGCTAGTCCACTGGATGCTACAAAGTGAGAGGTTAAGGCCAAATTACCCTTTTTATTTTAATTTTTAAAATGTTTTTCTTAGTTCCAAAACAGAAAGATGTTCAAACTAAAATATTCTTGAAAATAAGATACAAAAAATCTTTAATTTTTAGCTTATATTATTTAACTTAATGGACACCTACAAAAATCAAGTTACATGTTGAAATGGAAATAATGGTTGTCTGTGGGAAGTTTGATTAAAATCAGTATTTTCATTAAATTTCAGTTCTTGGTATCATATATTTTCCTTTTATTTTCTGTAATGATTGTGACATTTGTGCAATGGAAAACAAAATATCAGTATGAACTAAACAGATTGCAGAGTGTTTGAAGAGATTCACAGAGAAGACCTTTGTTAGGCAAGACAAGGCTGTCCACAGTGGTGGCAGCCCCTTTCCAGGGCTCCCTTTCTGTGGCAGGAGCCTCTGCTTTCTATTATCCTTCCTTTCAGAGTAGGTAACTTTTATGACCCAGTCTACATACCAGACTCTGTAAGATGTCATTTCCAAAAGAATTTTTTTTTCTCATGCTGAAATTTAAAGCTAAAATCCTATGGACTTACCTTCCAAGTGGAGAAACTGAAGACTGGAAGGAGGACATGAGTGAGTGGCCCCATCTCAGAAAGAGCTAGAAATTATCATCCAAGGATTTATATAGAGCCCTTCCCTATCCTTGCTGCAGCCCAGGTTTATATTTATAATCCATGATAAACTGTCAGCATTCTAGAGAGTTAATTCCAGTCTACCACTTCCAGTGCAACCCATGGCAGGAATAGAGACACTAAGGCATATCTGTAGTTATGGGGAACCAAAGGGTCCTGAGTCCAGCTACCATGATGGCTATCCAGGACAAAGACCTTGACCCAGGCCCAAAACTGGGCTTTATTAATTTGTGAAGAAAGGAGTAGCTTGAGGATGAGTGACTGTGAGAATGGTGGGCAGTAGGTGAGTGCCCTAGCTGGGCTAGGTAGAAGGCCTGAAATCACCTCTGCAATATATAGAGAGAAGGATATGCAGAAAGAGTAATCTGCGTAACACAACTGAGGTGGTATCTAGTATTTTGAGGTCCAGCGTTTCAGCTCTGATGTGTAATCTTTCAAGCCCCAAGAAGTCATAGCCTCTGTCTAGAGGCTCAATCCCAGCTGACAGCATGGAACACTGGCTCAGCATCCTGCCTCTTCCCAGCACATATGAGGAAAAAATGGTTGGGGGTGGGGGTCCAGAGAAACACACCTTTTTTCTTCAAAGAGTACCCTTAGCACCTCAGCTGAACCAATATACATTTCTTTCTTTTCTTTTATTTTTTTTATATATTTTGTACAAGATCTCACTTCATAGATTGGACTTATAATGATCCTTCCTGTTTTCCAGCCTTCCAAGCACTGGGATTACAGTGAGCCACCAGGCCAGTCTCAATAGCCCTCTCAGTGCACCCCAGAGGCAGGGCCAGCAAGGCAGGCTGGGGATGAAACATCAGTCCCTGCATCTGCCTAAGCATGTGCTTTAATCTGCTGAGCTATATGGCTGGCCCTTAACATACATTTCTTAAAGCCAGTTAAACTGAAAAGGAAAAGTCCTAGCCAGCTTGATATGTATCAACACATGAAAATAGGGTTGGGTTCAGTCAAAATGGAGAGAATGCCTCCTCCTTCAAGGAGTCATCCAGAGGTGCTCCACAGGTTTGTTCCCATTGGAAAGTTCTCTCACTCTGTGACAGGCCTGATGCTCTTTCCAGGCTACACTCAGGTTACAGGGCAAGTCAGCTGAGTCTGACTTCCTCTTTCACCTGATCTTGGATCTCTTTCTTTTCAGATATTTATAGTGAAGAATTTTGAATAAATGCAAACATTATGCCTGCTGTTACTCTCCTTCTCCTTCTCCTTCTCCTTCTTCTTTTTGTTACTCATGCTTTTCACAAGTCCCCATGCTTTGTGGCTTTGGCTTTTGGTTTTTTGTGCAGCAGAAAACAGTACACCTTATCTTTTTGAGGAGTCTGAATTGTAGCAGAAACCTGTAACCTTATTATTAAATTATGAATGTATTTGGAATCAAAACAGATGGTAGGAACCAACTACCTACATAAATGAGTACACAAACAGAGACCTCCTGACTCAATTAGAAATTCATATTCATCTTATATGAAATGCACTGCAGCCTTGCTTATCAATGGATCTCTCATAAGCAAAACCTAAATGATATGATTTCTAAGATTGTCTTTCTCAGCCATTCACTCATTCTTTCATTCATTCATTCAACATTAGGAGAACTATGCATTCCCAGTACCATGTTAGGGACTAGGAAAACCAGGATAAGTAAAGGCTAATTCATGAAGTAGATGTTTAAAGATATTACTTCATTTCTGATTGACATAGAGATATAGAAATGTACTGAATATATGGCTAAATGTTGCTTGGGACATCAGGGAAGGCACACAGAGAAAGGGGTGTTTGACCCTGTGTTCAAGATATAAGAACACATGGGGATGGAGAAGCCATAGCATTCCTGGCAGAGAGAATAATGAGAGCAAGCTTTAGAATTGTAAAAGATGCCTGGCATGAGCATCACAGTCCTCCCTTCATATTCAAAAGAAATTGGTCACAGGGCCTGCTTGGAAACTAATATCTGAAGATTCTCAAATTCCCGATATAAAATGGTATAACATCCTCATATGAGTTAAGCACATCATCTCTGTCTGTATTGCTTAGAATACCTAAGACAATATTAACAGTTGTTCAGGAATAATAACGAAACCATATCAAAGCATGTTTGTTTTAAAAGAAATATTTCTCACCTACAGTTGCTTGAACTCATGACAGAGTCCAAAGACCCAGAGGGCTGACAGGGTGGTTGGTCTGTTGTGAGGAGAACATACAAGATGTAAGAAGCAAAGAACAAATAGTGTGTAAGTCCTCGAAGTTTGGAGTTCATCCTGTGGGTGAAAGGGAGCTGCCAAAGATTTAAGACTAGCTGAGTAACAAAACCAGATTACACATACAAAGATAATGCCATGATTCCATATAGGAAAAAAGCCTAGTACATCATAGAAACTATCATCACACCCCACTTTCCCTTTCAATTCATGTGCATGCATGCACACATGGACACACACACACACACACACACACACACACACACAGTACAGTTTTCAGACTACTCAAAAAGGCCAGTGGAAAAGAAAGTGTATTTTTTTATTCATTTTAATGAGAAAAAAAGATAAAATAGCAATGAAAGAGTTTCAAAACAGGTTAGTAGGACAGTTACAATAATTAATAAGTTGCATATTGTTGTCTTCGTATTAGTTATTCAGAGGACAAGATGCAGGCATGATATCTGTCCGAACAATATTAGTACAAACCGTTCTTCTTATTTATTTATTTATTTTTCCCTATAGTTATGTTTTCTTTTTTTTTTCAAAGTTTTATTGATAAACAGATAGCAATGAGACAGTTTCAAATCAAATCGGAAGTACAGTTTCAACAAATAATA
>NW_004524803.1:3521286-3521885 GCF_000260255.1 Octodon degus | reverse complement strand
ATATTCATATAATTAGAATTCTCAAAGTAGAAGGGGTAGGCAATAAATATTTAAAAATTAAAATTTCTGAATATAGTTAAAATTATAGCAGCACATTTCCAACAAAAATTAACTTTCTGCATAAGAAAATGAATAAAATCATACCAAGTACACTAAAATGAAATTGTACTAAACTATTGTAAAGAAAAATATCATTAAAATATATACATAGAAAAAAATGTTAGCTATGGAACAACAAAATTAAATAGCATCTTATTACACTTTAGAAATAAAAAGGTTTATTTCCAAGAAAAATGAACCTTTTGCACAAGAAATATGAATAAAATCATACCAAGATACACTAAAATGAAATTGTCCAAAACTAATTGTAAAGAAAAATATCATTAAAGCATATACATATAAAAATATTAGCTATGGAAGAACAAAATGAAATAGCATCTTATTCCACTTTAGAAAAAAGAAATTTAGACCTATACAAACTTGAAATATTCTAATACCTCCAGACATAGCACATAGAAAGTAGCAAATGTCATAATCCAGGAGGCAAGAGAAGTGGCTGTATTGTCAAGGATAAAGAATAAAGGGCTCTTAAGATGATA
>NW_004524803.1:3510438-3519589 GCF_000260255.1 Octodon degus | reverse complement strand
AATTCAGAGTACTCACACAGTATTTGAATAGGTTAAAATATACAAAAATATCAACTAAGAAAAAGTCTTCATGATAGTAAAGAATTACTAAGAATAAAACAACAAAAATACTGGAATGACAAATATGTAGCCAGCACTTCTAACAGATTGGGGATAACATATCACACAAAGTTCTAGTATGTCTTGGAATGGACAGTGTCCATGATGCTTACTGGTGGCCAGGTATCACTTGTGGGACTGAGCTACTGCTATTTCCTTGATATACACCCTGTAGACCTATGGATAGAATCATACCCATAGGGTGCAGGAGAAGTCCATTTGTAGAATATCGTGATGGAAATATATTGCTGCTGTATACAAAGAATAATTGAAATACTGCTTTTTCTCCTGCGTTTAATTGTTTGCCTTATTTGGTGGGTTCTTTCCATTCTCATTCATGGAGTTGTGGTCATTCTGATTCTTCTCTAGAATATCTTTTAGTAGCATGTGTAGGGTTGGCTTTGTCATCATGAAACTCTTTAGTTGTTCTTTGTCATGGAAGTAATTCACTTCTCCATTATACTTGAAAGAGAGTTTTGCAAGGTATATTAGTCTGGGTTAGAATTTGTTTTTTTGCAAGACTTGCAGTACTTTGCTCCATGCTCTTCTTGACTTAGTGGTTTGTAAAGGGAAATCTGCCATTATTCTGATGGGGTTTCCTTTAAATGTGATCTGCTTCTTTTCTCTAGTGGCTATACTGTTCCTGTGCTGAATTTCTGGGGTCTTCATTATTATATGTGTGGGTGTGGTTTTAATTGGATTGATGTTATTTGGAGTTCTACATGCTTTAGTTACTTGAATGTCAAATTGTTTCCCCGTATTTGGGAAGTTTTCTGCTATTATTTCTGCCCATATTCTTTTTATATCATTTATATTGACTCCTTTCTCATTAATGCCTATTAGTCTTATGTTGTTCATCTTTGCATCATCTTGCAGCTGTTTAATTATTTTCTCCTGCATCCTAGTTGTTTTTAAGAGGTCTTTTCTTACCTTTTCACTAGCTGTTATGGTGTCTTCAAGGTCTGAAACTCTATCTTCATTTTCATTCAAATGGTTTTGCCAGCTTCTGATTGAGGTTTTAATTTCTTGGGTAGCACTTTAAGTCTGCTTCATGCATTCTATTACTTTCCTATATTGCTCATTCAAGGATTCCATCATTTTTCTGTTCTCTACTTTTTATCACTGTCTTCTTTAGACAAACTTAATACTTCTTTCATTATAGTTATCATTTCTATTTTTAGTTCAGAAATTATTTCTGATCCGATTTCCTCTATGCCTTTCTGCAATTGTTTCTTTACTTCAGATGCTATAATTTCAGAGATTTCAGGTATGTGATTTCTAATTTCTTCTATGCCATTGTCTTCTGCATTTGTTCTGGATGGGCATGGGGCCTGAGAATGTATTTTGTACTTTTCCTTTGTCATTTTGTATAACACTGTCTTCTGACATTTAGTGTAGAGCTTTGATAAAGTTATTAACTTAGCACCAGGTCAGAATCTACCAAGTTCAAACTCATCCAGGTGGATGTAGCTTGGGTCTGGCTGCTGTGCTCCACTTCTTCCTGCTGCAACACTTGGAAGTGAACCTGCTGTGCCACTCTGGCAAGATGTTCTGCTCCTGGAGAAGCTGGGTGGTTCCTACCTCTAGCCTCTCTGCAAGGAGTTCTGCCCCAGGGTTCCACACAAGGCCTGTCTGATGGAGGAAGTTCCACACACACAACTGACCTGGGTGCTGGCTGGAATGAGGGGTCTGCGGGCCTCGAGTGGTCCTACACATATTCTTGGCTTGGGTGATATCTGAAGTGAGGATTCAGCAGCCCCAGATGACTCTATTCACATGTCAGTCCTGTGAGCTGGCTGGAATGAGGATCTGGAGGGCCATGGGCAATCCCACTCACAGGCTGGGCCAAGGTGCTAGGTCAGAAAGCAACAATTAGTTAAGGAAAAATATTTTAAATGGTTTTTCAAATTTAAGTGAGATGGACTCTTAGGCAGCTACAAAGGTCCTGAACTTCTTATCTGGATGGATACAGAGGGTCATTTTGCCTGGAATACAGCTTCACAGAAAAGTAGGAAATACAGTTGTGTTCTCTCACCATTACAAGTGACAATGAAAGAAAAGCCTTTACATTTTCCCCTTAAGGTAAAATGTTGCTTCAATTCAAAATAAATTTCAAAAAAAAATCATATATCCTATTTTAAAATATTACTTTAAATTCTTTAGATTCCTAATAACGCTGATTGCTTTAAGTCCAAAATTAATATTGGTATTAAAACTTAGATATTTTACAAACATAAAAGTTGTAGTGCTATCTAAAAGCAGTGATGTTTAAATAGTTCCTCAATGTTGACATCCCATTTAAGTGGTGGCAGACCTACTGGTGGCCTCCAAAGAGATACAAGCTATAATAACTTTTTCACATTTGGGTCAATTTATCCGACAAAGATATATTATTCCCACAACTGTTCAGATCAACCTGAAATAATTTTCAGACTTTATTTGGTAATATTAATTGGTTTCATCCAAATTTTCTGCCACTTTCTCTGGTGTTATTGACAGTCATTACCCTTCAGATAAGTTAGATTAATTTGCTTGTTTTCACAGATATGTCCTATTAGGTTAAGAGAGGCTATTTGATGGCTTTGTCTTCCAAAATATAGGATACATGTTTCTCACTATACAATAAAAATTGAATTACAAAAATAAAAGAGGGAATGAATCCTTCCCATTCTATACTATTTAATTTTTAAAATTTTACAAAACAGGAAAGTATAACAACCAAAAGGCATTCATCAGGTAAACAGCAAAAGGTTAATTTGGGTTTAGGGATATGTTTGTGTTTTTCCAGAGTACACCGAGTGACCTATTTGAGTACCAGAGTGTGCTGTGCTGTCATGCTGTATCATGAAGACAGATCTGGAAAAGAACTTAACGAGGGTGAGGCTAGATTCTACATGGGGGTTACTGAAGAACTAACAAAAATGGAAATTTAAGGTTTAATAGGTGATAGAGTACATGGAGATAATGGTGCTAAAGGTTACCAGTATTCTTAAGACAAAATAAAATTTGAGAAACAAAATATGCATATTAATTATAGATCAAATATTCTATACCTTCCAAATTTTTCTGATGAGATCTCTGCTAATTGATGAACACAAAATCTGACCAGTCTATATCCAATTATACATTTTTTAAAATTGAAACACTGTAGCTAAGCTTGGTGGCACATGCCTATAATACCAATACTTGGGAAGCTGAGGCATGAGGATCCCTGTGAGTCTGAGGCCAGCTTGGGCTACAAAGTCAGTTAAAGGCCAGACTGAACTGCAGAGTGAAACCCTGTCTAAAAAAATTGTAACAGATTAACTATAATTAACTTGATCAAAAATATATTAAAATGTTTGTTTGTTTGTTCTCTGTACATGTTTGAATGTTTGTGTGTCATTTTGTGGACATCTTTTCCTCTTTTTGAGTTTTCAAGTTTTTCTCTTTTTTCATGATTTCTTTATAATATAATTTAGGATCCAGAGTAAAAGCCGTGCCTTCTCTTTAGTTACCAGGTGGACTAAGTGATATCAAAATTGTTTTACTCACAAGTCATTAAAAAATTAAGATAATTAACAATAATTCCTTAGGGTGGGAAGAGAATATAGGCCAGAACTCTAATTGGTGAATAGAGGTGTTGCCAACCTTTGTTCATTAATAAGGAGCTCCCAATAATCTCAATAGTCTCTTGAGAGACACCCCCAATTATTTAGTCTTTGGTTAAAAGATAAATTTTTTCAGAAAAAATTACAATAAAATTTTCTCTTAAAATATGCTCTTGTTACAAAACTAAATGAAGAAACAATGGTCTTCACATGTATACATAACTCATTACTGTTAATCTCATCATGTATTAAATATAGTTATGATTCTAGATGTGTAGGTCTTCCAAAATGTAAAACAAAGATTGTTTATTGTGATAAGGCTTTTGCTTGGAGTCAGACCTCTGCCTTTAACAAAAAAATTAATGTGATATATATTCCATTAAAGTAATATGTTAGAGAAAAGTTCCTTAGATAAATATGGTTGGTTAAAAGGGTCCTGTATTGTCAAAATAAAAATGTAAGTATGTTACAAAATATCTTTAGGACTATTATGCTCCAAAGTTATGTATTGTTTTGATTTCTAAATTTCTGTATAAAAATTTGTAATTGCTGTCTATTAATGTTCTATAGAAATTTAAATATTAGAATATCAATGGTTTTTAGAAAATAACATTTAGATATAAAAATGAAGTTTAATTTTATATCTAATGTGTTTGATATTCAGTAGGTAGTACTGTTAAGCTTACTGCCTGCATTAAAATGCAATGCCATTATACTTCTCTTCTGGATGTTTAACAACTGATGTTTAACCACAAAACTGGATGTTTAACAACAAAATTTAGAGAGCTAAATGGGCTAAGAAAAATAGTCAATACCTTGGTCCTAGACCTGCGAAGTCAGTAAGAACTCAGGATATAAGACAACCTTTAATGTGATGTTTTATAATTCACCTGAGTCCCTGATGTTCTCATTAAGGCGATTATGGGACAAGAGAGGAATGTGATCAACAATATATAGAGTGCCTATGTAGAGTCACCAGGAGAGAAAAAGATCTCTCAAGCTTTCATAGAAAGCAAGTTGGTCGAGCAATAGCCATGATTCATCCAGAAGGCTGACACTGATACAAGATCTAAAAGGTGATATGCTGGGATCTAAGGCAAATCTGAGGAAATTTAACTGATCTTAATAAATAGGAAGAATTTGAAATTTATTTATACAGGTCTCACTTTGCTTGGTCTTAACCATGCAGCAGAAAAGTGTGACCACCAGATGTGAAAAGTAATGCCATTATAATATGCTAGATGCAAAAGGTTCAAGTCATTCACAACTTCTGACAATTGCAATCTGTATTGATAACTCAGTACTGTTATGGATTATTGGACTACGTAGGGTTATTGGACTACATGCAGAATACAAATACCAAAAATCTTTGTATTGGCATCAAGGATGAAAAGGAGTTCTCCAAACAGCCTTTCCAACTGCAGTGGAACACCCATCGTTTACACAACAGCAACAAAAAAGGGAGAGATATTGGGAGCCACAGAAGCTGAAAATTGTTCATACGTGTGAGGGCAGGACAAAGCCACAGTGCCTAAAGCATTCAAGATACCTCAGCCTTGAAACATAGGATTCTGACTTGTTAATGTAGCTTTTGGTCACTACACATCTGTTTCTCTTAAGGGTAGTTGAGACAACAAGGAGCCCTACAGGAGGATACAAAACCTTCTATTCCTTATATCTTATGCCAACTACCTTATCTAGGGCAGGCACAGACTTTACATCTTTAGTCCTAGCCAGAATTAGGCCAAATCAATCAGTGCACTGATATACTAATAACACACCCTAATCCTAGATTCATACCCTCTAGCTTTCACTAGCTCTAAAAGAGCCCAATGACCTACGAGGCTTTGGAGAATACCTGGACACATTTAAATCCATATCAGTGGGCATTCCCATTTTTCACACTCAGAACAAGGCTAAACCAATTAGTGGGCTAATCCAGTACCACACCCATAATGCCACTATATCACAACCATGATTCAGCCACCTCCAAAAAGCCCCACTTATAAGTACATGAGGTTTTGGCAGCATCTAGATATGAAGCATAACCGTGGACATACAAAAAATTCAATATTCTTATATGCTCATAAGTGAGTTTTCAATTTTTCTATGTATCAAATATTGCAAAATAGAATTTTAAGTGGAGGGAGTACTATGAGATTCCAAGTCCACAGGAACATGTTCTCCATGTTCTCATCTCTCCTGAGAAGATAATTAGTTTGCTAAATAGTCAATCAACAGATGAATTAAATTCACACAATATTTTAGTTTTGACTCTTAGCTATAAAATGATTCCCCTCTACCACCTCAGGATACACAGAAATGCAAACATTTTTGAAATCATGGACTCAAGTTAGAAGTATCTACTAAGGACCTACTATATTACAGAGACACTTTTCTTGTTAAGGGTACAGTAATGAACATAAATTTTCCTTCCCTGAAGCAGTTTATATCTGAGTTTGTGGAGGGGGAATAGTAGAAACATGGATAACAAAATGAATAAATATAAGGGCAGCTAAAATGAGGAGCAATAGCAAAATCAAGCAGGGAAAGGGACAGGAGATGTTACAGACCCCCAAGTCCACAAAGTGATCAGGTTCCTATTCTGGGAAAGTGACCTGAAAAGAAGACCTAGCATGGTAAGGGTGGGATGAGTAGGGAACAAGGGGAAGACCAAAAGTGAAGCCCCAAGGTGATAGCAGCAGGGTAGAGTGCTCTAGGCACCAGAACAGGCCAGTAGAGGAGGTCAAATTCTGGCATCCAAAGGATTTTGGCTTCTCCTCTGCCTATGTGACACAGAAGACTTGAAACAAATGAATAACATCATTTGGCTTCCGTGTTCAAAGAACCATTCTCCGATGAGAAGTAGAACAAGGAGGTCAGTCTGGAGATCACTGTAGTAATTCAGGGCAGAGGTAATAGTGGCTAGGACCAAAGAGGCAAAAGTGCTAGTGGTAAGAAGTGGTCAGTATTTTGAAGACACTGATGCAGCCATGGAGCATGGACTGGACTCTAAACAGAGCATGGATTGTACGCAGAGCATGATACAAAGAGAGTTGCCCTGGATGACATGGAGGTTTGTGGCATGGATTTGCCATTTACAGAGAAGAGGATCCTGGTAGGTGAGTGTCAGGGTGGGAGAGTTTGCTGGGCACCCAAATGGAGTTAAGTAAGTAAGTGACATATAAGGATGAAGTTTCAGAGAGGCATAGGTGATAAGTAAATTGAAAATCCTGTCACATATAGGAGGAACTTAAAGTCGATAGGATTAGATCCTGGAGGGAAAGGGTATATCTATAAAAGAAGAATAGTCCAAGGGTCATGTCATGAAGCACTGTAATATTTAGGATGTGGGAAGAGAAAGCAAGAGTGATGAGAAGAGGGAGAAGAGGGTCACACAATGAGCTGGGGGGGGGCATCCATGCGGAAGCAGTGCCATGGAAGACTTTGTCAAGAAGGACTGAGAGGATGAACCACATCAAGGTATGCTTGTATGCTAAGTAGGAAGATGACGATAGTTCAAATTGAAGGTCATACACTACATTATCAGAGGCAGTACTGGAGAAGATGTAGGAGTGAAACCCTTATATGGGCCTCAGGAGACAAAGAATTAGAACACAAAACTCATTCAAAGCCTTTTAAGCCTTGTCTGACTGAGGCTGGGAGAAAATCCATGCATACCTAATTAAACTGACACTGACACCTATGGCTGTCGGATAATCTGAATACATCATAGCCTGGCTCATTTTATAGAACAAAAAACAACTTAAAAATGCCTCTAAGTATAATAATTTGTCTTATTCACTATAAAGAGAAAAACTACAACAAAATTGTGTGAATCAAGGATCCTCATGGGAGTAGTACTCTCAAGAATGAGGTGACTGGCTTCTTCTAACTTTGTTAAGTGGGCTGGTGAGATGGCTAAGCACTTCCCTGGCAAGCCCAAGGGCCTGAGTTCAATCCCCAGTTCTTCCAAAGGAAAAAAAAAGAGACCTTAACTCTAAGTTATGCCACTGAAATTTGCCAGGGAGATGGCTCAGTGAAATAAGTTCTACCCTGGCAAGTGCAAGGGCCTGAGTTCAATCCCTGGTTCCAACAACAACAACAACAACAACAACAACAACAACAACAAAAAAGAAGGTACTAACTTTGTTAAGTGATGCCAATAAGCCCCCTTTATATGCTAAGAAATCAAATTTTCTCCCATTGTGCATTAGTGTTTGGAAAAAAAAATACCAGCTGAGCTCTTTAGGCTGTTTCTAGAAAAGTCACTTATCTACTGAGAAATTTACCCTCTATTTATTTGTCTAATTTATCTTGGTGACTCTCAGATAAGGCAATCTTCATGCCCAGGAAAGCTGGGACAGTTTATAAACAACACCTGTTGTTTATTGTCTTTACAATATCTGAAGGTCATGCCTCTAACCTCTACATTTGCCCTGCTCTCTCTTACCTTGTACCATACACAGTGTTGAGAAGAAATAACATATAAAAATGGACTTTAGCTTATTATCACAAATCAGATACTCCTGAGCACCCTCTAACTGCTGAGGTTAAATCAGGCTTGGAAGAAAAGCAAACACATAAAACATTTTCCTTCAAACCATATAAACGTTTGTTAAATTTATTCTAACTCCAGGGTGGTCCATTATGGATAAATAATTTTCTTAATATTACTCAGCTTTTCAGAAAATGTGAGTTAAAACAATGGCCTTATTTTTTCATTAACAAGAATTGGTAAGGGAGGAAGTAATGTGACATTAATAAATTCTTACAGAATAGAGTTGGAGAGCTAGCAGTCACAGACAGCTAAAGGAGCTCAGAAGGTAAACAATTTTCATTACATTTGTTTAACCAAAGAGTACTGTATTTAATTTATGTTTCTCTAACTAAATTCTAATTTTTTTAGAATTAAATACTTTAAGGGTAACAGAACCCCTTACAATGTACTGCAAAAGGGGCTTCATATGTAACTCAGTGATACATTGCTTGCCTAACTTGCTCAAGACCCTAGATTCAATCTTCATGCAAACAAATAAATGAATACATAAATAAATAAATAAACAAAGTGAATGCAATTTTCAAACATGTATTACAAAAGGTCCTTTTCGATGGTTGTTCTAGATGAATTCTCTTAGTTCCAAAATCCCAAATGTAACAAAAATAAAGGTACATGTTATTATTTATAATCTCCTTTAATAGCACTTTCTAAATTGTGCTATAAAGTAGAAAAATGAACTAATTTCTAATTCTCTTTGTCAAGCAAAAAGCTTTACAGGAATAGTGCAATGAAAACAGGAATGAGATGAGAACTGTATCAACTAATAATTCAGACTACAAAGAGATAGAAAAAAAATGCCTTAGTTGTGGCAAGCAGCGCTGTACATGTATTTCAGCTCAGTGATAAAGTTTTTGTCTGCCTGCATGAACATCTGGGTTTAATCACCAGTACAAGGAGGAAA
>NW_004524803.1:3482972-3510213 GCF_000260255.1 Octodon degus | reverse complement strand
TACCTGTGTAAGTACAAATGATTAAGATTCAATATGCATAGGTACCAGTTCTCTAAGGTGAATGGAACCATGTAAATTATAAACAGCAAGCAAGAAAGAATGAGGTAATGAGGACTCTGCCCTCAGGAGTAGATTAAATTTTATTGCTAGGAATGGGTTCTTTTTTGTGAAAGTGGAATTCTAATAAAAAAGAAAGAAATGAAAGAAAAGCAATAGATACTGTCCTAAAAAACAAAATTTGTAATTTGTTTGGGTAAGAAAGCACAGTGAAAGGGCAGTGGAACCTTTGGCAGAGAGGACTAGTTTGGGATTGGGTAGCAGAACTTCTGCGGAGAGAACCAGTGAGCTAAACCAGGAACAGAACATCTAGCCAGTGGGGCACTGTAGGTTTTCTTCCACAGGCCACAGCAGGAAGAACTCTAGCACAGCAGCCAGACCCAAGCCAGACCGGGCTGGTAGAGTTCGATCTCAGTAGATCCACAACTGGTAAGCTAGGGCATACTGCTAGGCACAGACCTAGACTCAGACCTATAGGAGCACCCTCTTGAAACTGAGGTGGCAACATGTAACTGGGGTGAACTAGTTTGTCTGGAATACTCCAGCCACATCAAGGGGAAGTGACAAGATAGAACTTAGGGGAACTAATTTAAATACAAATTCCCAATTTACTATCTGCTTAGATATGCAGCTATGTTTGCTCTTGTGGTCTAAAATGCAAACTCATTAGTTACAAAAATTTATCAAATGCTAAATCTCACTACACATTAATAGTGTCACTAATTGTATTATTGAAAATAGAAAACCATATCTAACTTAACTACATGTTCTTTCTTGGGTTATAATATTAGGAAGCACTTAGGAATTACCTCACCAAAGCCCTATACCAAAAGATACAGGACAATGCCAAACAGAAACCAATGCCTCACACTCAATCAATATAGAGGGAAAATCTTGGCACACTCACAAAACAAGGATCTCTGACTCAGAAGAGATACCTAAAGAAGAGACTCTTTACAGAGGGCTCTGATCATAGTGATACAGCTAACTACTATCAAACTTTCACCAAACAGTATCATAGAAATCAGGGAAGCACTTCTACTGAGTCATCCCCCCCCACACCATAGAAATC
Source organism: Octodon degus (assembly GCF_000260255.1). NCBI lineage: Eukaryota > Metazoa > Chordata > Mammalia > Rodentia > Octodontidae > Octodon > Octodon degus. Next base: position 3,509,084 of record NW_004524803.1, on the reverse strand, counting down.
AAAGAGTTCTCTCTGAAATAGAAAAAGACAAAGAGAAGGAGCAAAAAGTAATCTCAGGCCCCAAGCCCATGCAGAACAAACATAGGTGGCACTGTTTTCAAATAGAATTGAAAAAATTGTAAATCACACACCTGAAATCTCTGAAATAATAGTATCTGAAGTAGAGAAACAACTGCAGAAGGCTTCAGAGGAAATCAGATAAGAAAAATCTTCCAAGTTAAAAAAAATGACAACCATAATGAAAGAATGGCTAAGAATTTCTAAAGCAGATACTGATTAAAAAATTAGAGGAGAATAGAAAAATGATGGAAACCTTGAAGCACAATACAGAAAAGAAAAGGAATACATGAAACAGATTCAGAGATATTAAGCAGATTAAAAACTCAATTAAAAATTGGCAAAACTGTTTGAATGAAAGTGAAGATACACTTTCAGAACTTGAAGACATCGTCACACCTAGTGAAAAAGTAAGGAAAGATCTCTTAAAAACAACTATGATCCAGGAAATAATAATTCAACAGCTTCAAGATGATGTAAAGATTAACCACATAAGACTAAAAGGCATCAATTAGAAAGAAGGAGTCAACATAAATAACATAAAAATATGGGCAGAATAAATAGCAGAAAACTTCCCAAACATGGGGAAACAATCTGACATTCAGATTACCGAGGCATATAGAATTCCAAATAATAACAAACCAATTAAATCCACATCCAGGCATATAATAATCAAGATACCAGGAATTCAACACAAGAACAGCATAATAAAAGCTGCTATAGAAAAGATACAGATCATGTTTAAAGGAAAAAACAATCAGAATAACAGCTGATTTCTCCTCACAAATCATCAAGTAAAAAAGAACATGGAGTGAAGTATTTCAAGTCCTACAAGAAAAGAAATTCCAACCCAGAGTGATATATCTTGCAAAATTCTCTTTCAACTTTATTTATTTTATTTTATTTTATTTTTTTGGTGGAACTCAGGCCCTTGCGCTTGCCAGGTAAGCGCTTATTCCACTGAGCCATCTCCCCAGCCCCTCTCTTTCAACTTTAATAGAGAAATGAAATACTTCCACAACAAAGAACAACTAAAGAAATTTATGACAACCAAGCCAACTCTACACAGAGTACTAAAAAATATTCTAGAAAGGGATCAAAATGATCACAACTCCAAGAATGAGAATGGAAATAACACTCCACATAGGGCAAATAATTAAACACAGGAGAAAAACTGATAGCAAACAAAAGGAAAACACTATGACAAACATAAGACAATACATATATATTATAACCATCAATGTAAGTGGACTCTATTCATCAATTAAAAGAAATAGATTGGCAGAGTGGATTACAAAACAAAATCCAACAATATGCTATGTACAACAAACATGTTTAAACCATAAAGAAATGCATAGGCTGAAAGTCAAAGGATTCCACAGGACCTGACAAAAAAGCAGGGGTAGCAACTCTGCTCAAAGACAAGCTGAACTTCAAAGCAAGAATGAAAAAGCAAAATAAAGAAGGCCACTACACACTGGTTAGAGGAAAAATTCAAAAGGAACCGATCATAGTCATAAATACATATGCACCAAATAGGGGAGCACCCAACTAAATAAGACAAATGTTAATGGACATTAAAAAAATCTAATATCCAATACCACAATCTTAACAGCGGACCTTAACAATCCCTTATTCCAAAAAGATAGGTCAAGCAGACAGAAAGCTAGCAAAAAATTAGCAGAACTAAACCAGACCTTCGAACAAATGGACTTACTGGACATATACAGTGCACCCAACACATCTGAATACACATTCTTTTAATCTGCACATGAGAAGGATTTCTAAAATAGACCACACACTAGTCCATAGATTGAGCTTCAGTATATGGTCAAGAAAACAGAAATTAGTCCATGCATATTAGCTGACTCACAGTGCAATGAAACTGGAAACTAATGACAAAAGAAACTACAAAAACCCCTATAAACATATGGAAATTAAATAATCTCCTCAACAACCCATGTGTTGCAGATTAAAGGAGAAATTATACAACATTTACAAGTGAACAAAAACTCAAGCACAATTTACCAGAATTTGTAGGATGTAATGAAAGCAGTTCTTAGAGGGAAAATTATAGCAATGAACTCACACATTAGGAAAACAGAATGAGAACAAATAAATGTCCTAATATTGCACCTCAAGCTTACAGAAAAAGAAGAGCCAACAAGGCACAAGGCCCAAAGATGAGAGGAGATTATAAAGATTAGAGCAGAAATTAATGTAATTGCCACAAAGAAAACAGTACAAAGAACTAAGGAATCCAAATACTGATTCTTTGAAAGACTAAATGAAATTGATAAACCTATACCCAATCTTCTCAAAAAAAGGAAAGAAAAAAATTCAAATTCAAGCTAGAAGGAAAGAAAAGGGAGAAATTACTACAGATCCTGTGGAAATTCAGAAGATCATTAATAGCAATTTTAAAAATCTTTAGTCTCACAGGATAAAGACACAGAAGAAATGGACAGTTTCCTAGATAGGTACAATGCCAAAACTGAATCAAGAAAGTATAAAAACTCTGAATAATGGAATATTAGCAAATGAAATTGAAAATGTAATTAAAAAACACCAACAAAGAAAAGTTCAGGTCCTGATGAATTCACAACTGAATTCTACAAGAAATTTAGAGAAGATTTAATCCCAATATTTCTCAATGCCTTCAATGAAATTGAAAAGGAAGAAATACTCCCAAAATCATTCCTGGAGGAAAGTATTATATTGATACCAAAAGTAGAGAAAGATACAACCAAAAAAGAATATTATGGGCCAATCTCCCTCATGAACATAGGTGCAAAAATCCTCAATAAAACACTACCAAATAGAATACAGTAAATCATCGAGAAGATTACACACCATGACCAGGTAGGATTCATCCTGAGGATGCAAGAATGGTTCAACATGCAATTCTATGTATGTGATACGCTATATCAATTGAATCAAAACCAAAAACCACATGATCACCTCAATAGATGCAGAAAATGCTTTTGATGAATTGCAACACTTATTCATGATCAAAGCCCTACAGAAAACCAAACAAGATACCCTATACATCAACCTGATAAAAGCCATCTATAACAAACCAAAAGACAACATAATTCCAAATGGGGGAAAAGATAAAGCTTTTATTCTCAAATCAGATAGAAGACAAGGATATCCTCTATCACCACTCTTATTCGATATAGTTTTGGAATCATCAGCTACAGCTATTAGACAAGAGAGAGAAATCAAAGGAATAAGAATAGGTAAATAAGAAGTTAAATAAACACAGTGTAAAATACCATGATTTGTATGCCAGACAGGTACAAAATGTATGCATTGTTTGTGATGCTACAGCTTGAGTAAACAAAGGAGAAATTGCATGTAAAGAGCTGCATGTGTGTGCAAAGAGCCCATAGGAGGGAGAAAGGAGAAAGTGTGGTTCCTCAGAGAGCTAGAGTCCAGAAGTTGGGGTGGAAAGTCAGCTTTTTATTCAATTTTCTCTTAGAGTGTTTCAATTGTGTACCATGTGCATGCTAGACCTTTAAAAAATTGGAAATAAATTGAGAAATAAAATCATTCCTCTCCCATCCTTTGGCACATTCTCCTTCTCTCTTTTTCTTTTCTTTCAAATCTGCATATTCAAAACTGGCAGCCAAATTCCCTCTGGATTTAGCCTGAAACCCTGTACCACAGTTTGTAGATTCTTTGTCAGTGTCAGCCATGTGAATGAGTCATGGCCATTGTTCGACTAATTTGCTCTCTTTGAAAGCTTGAGAGAATGTTTTCTTTCCATGTGTCTCTCCTTAGGCACACTCTACATCATCAATCATTTTCCTCTGTGGCCCCATAATCTCCTTGATCAGAAAATTTGGGACTTCACTGAGTTACACGATGTTACAGTACAGGTTCTTTTATGTCCTGAGTCCTCACTGACCTTGAAAGGATAGGGCCAGAATGTTGGATGTCCTTATAGCCCTTCTTTTTCTTTAATTTTTGTTCTGCAAACTTAAGTTGTTAACCCTCCAGAAGAGAAGCTTAATGATATTATTACCATATAACAGAAAGCTGAGCTTAACCACACTATCTGTCTGAATATCAAACATCTTAGACATAGAATGGAACAGGATATATTGAACCTACGATATCTAAATGCCAATGGATTACCCATCTCTGACAAAACTAAACAAAAAAGGGGATACAAATGAAGGACAATTTTGTATCTGTATATACAAAATTGGATAGATATATAGCTACTTTCTCTTAATTCAATGAGAAGAAAGATTTGTACTTAATGTGTTTGGACAGGCTATCATGTCTGCATCTTGTACTATGAATAACCACTACAATGACAACAGTATGCAATGTATTAATTACTGAAACTGTCATATTAATTGGTTTTTAAACTGTCTCATTGCTATTTGTTTCTCAATAAAATTAATAATAATAATAAATAACTGACAGCACCGTTTTCATCTGCAGCTTCTGCCCTCAGATCTGAACTCTGAGTGCAGGAACCTAGTCAACCTCTAATTTTCTCTTTTAGTCTTCACTAATATCTTTGAGAAATATTTCAAATCTTATGGGAAAACTTGTGGCTGAACTCTGTCCTGCTGATAATCTGTCATGCCTAATAACAAACTAGATCATTTTTTATCACTGCCACTTCCTATGCTTTCTACTCAATCAACCTAAGTTTTCGTTGCCAATTGGAAAATACACAAGACTTTAAAGAGCTAGTACATGGGGTTTCTGATAAAAAGTAACTTGAATAAGAGTTCAAAATTAAAGTTGAGAAAATTTTAAAGATTTGACACTCCTTGGGAGTTATGCCCTGTGGAAAACTGGGCCCAGAGGAAGGAAAGACTTGCCCATGATGTAACTGTGGTTTCCAAGAGCTTGCCTTGGCTCCTCATGTTCTGCTCTACAAAAGGAAGGTGAAAACTGCATCTTCATGCTGCATTTTATATACTATGACTCTCCATAGTGCACTCTCTGTAGTTAACTTGGAGCAGTATCTGTCATTTTGTCCAGCTTCAGGAATCAGAATCTTAGGGCTGTACACAAAGAAGTGACTTACAGTCCCAGTGGTGACCATGAAGCATAGTCCTGTTGAGTTCAGCTACATGTTAATTATTCTATTTCCTCTAAATTTAGAAGACAAAATGTCATATTTTCTTTAATAAAGAGGGCATAGCATAGCAAACTGTTAAGCCAGGAACCTTTCTTGAAATGCCTTCCAGCACACTTATGAGATCAGTCATAATATTTACATGAACTTAGGGACTTTGAAATCTCAAGCTGCTTTAACCAGCAGTCATTTTAGTGTCAAACTCCGGTCATTTTAATGTGAAGCAAAGGTCAGCAGTGTGTTTGTCTTCTTTTCATTTTATAGCTGTGAAGCTTTGCTTAAACTCCCAACTGTAAGTCTCCATTGCATATTCCTGTCACTGAGTTCACATAGGGTTTTATGATTATTCACAAAATAAGCTCATACATGAAAAGTATAACAATACTTGAAAATCCTACCAACAAGCTCTCTGCTCCTGTGCACCTGCTAACAGCTGTTCTTCCTGTGCAACCAGCAGCAATCCAGACAAGATGGTGAAGGTTGGAGTGAACGGATTTGGATGTATTGGACACCTGGTCACCAGGGCTGCTTTTAACTCTGGCAAGGTGGATGTTGTGGCCATCAGTGCCCCTTCATTGACTTCAACTACATGGTCTACATGTTCCAGTATGAGTCCACCACAGCAAGTTCCATGGCACTGTCAAGGTTGAGCATGGCAAGCTCCTCATCAACAGAAAAGCCAACACCATCTTCCAAGAGTGAGATCCTGCCAGCATCCAGTGGGGCAATGCTGGTGCGGAGTATGTGGTGGAGTTTACTGGTATCTTCTCCACCACAGAGAAGGCCAGGGATCACCTGAAGGGTCATCATCTCTGCCCCTTCTGCCAATGCCCCCATGTTTGTTATGGGTGTGAATCACGAGAAGTACAACAACTCCCTCAAGATTGTCAGCAACGTTTCCTGCAACTGCTTAGCCCCACTGGCCAAGGTCATCATGACAACTTCAGTACTGTGGAGGGACTCATGACCACAGTCCACGTCATCCATGCCACCCAGAAGATTGTGGATGGCCCCTCAGGGAAGCTGAGTGATGAACATGGGGCTGCCTATAACATCATCCCTCCATTCACTGGCACTGCCAAGGCCATGGGCAAGGTCATCCCAGAGCTGAACAGGAAGTTCACAGGCATGGTCTTCCATGTGCCCACTCCCAACCTGTCAGTAGTGCCTGGAGAAAGCAGCTAAATACAACCACATCAAGAAGGTGGTATAGCAGGTGTCAGGTGGTCCCCTCAAAGGCATATTGGGCTACACCAAGGACCAGGTTGTGTCTTGTGACTTCAATAGTGACACCCACTCTTCCACCTTTGATGCTGTGGCTGGCATCACCCTGAATGACCACTTTGTCAAGTTCATTTCCTGGTATGACAATGAGTTCAGGTACAGCAACAGGGTGTTGGACCTCATGGTCCACACAGCTTCCAAGAAGTAAGTGGCTCCCTCACCACAGCCCAGTGAGATCAGAGGGATGGAGAGGCCATGCTGTAAAAGTCACTGCCATACTCAGCCCAAAAACAGAGAAACTCCCTTCACAGCTTCCATCTCAGTCCCCCAGAAGGGGAGGAGCATTGGGAGCCCTGGCTGGCTGCCATTGCACAGCATCAATAAAGCCTACTATACCAAGAAAAAAATTCTACCAACAGTCAGACTTATGCACAGCCCAGTGCTGTATGCAGGTTTGGTGCTGGCTGATAATGAGCCCCATGCTTCTTCTCCTTGGAAACCTCCAGTGCAACTTCTTCACCTTCTGGCTAAGCTCAGGTTAGAGCTCTGCCACAGCTTCTTAATGTACACCAAAGGTAGGAGTCTACCTGGTGCCTGGGGCCCCAGGGTTTCTGCATTAATTCTTCACATACCCTCATTCCACTGACTCCAGCACCAGCAGGAGCACCTCACTCACTGTACATGCTCAATACATTTTTATTTAATGGATGGATAAAAGAAAGAGGTGCCAATGATAGCAAAGATATTGACAGGAGAATCTATTACCCAGAAGGGTTACAGCTCCCTTAAAGGAACTAAATGGATCCTTTGATATACTTTTATTTTCCTGACTCCTATGCATAATTTTAAACCCTTACTTTTTAATAAAATTACCAACACATAATGAAAAGGTTCTGTTCAGTATGATATCCTGAAGCAGATAGACAAATTTTCTTTGAAGTGAGACTCAAAAGTTTATGAAACAATCTCTGTTGAAGTCAGAGATAAATACTAGATGGAAAAAATGGGCTGGACAATAACTGACAGAATAAGCTTAAAATAATCTATATTTCCTTTGAATACCAATTGAGATATTTTAAGGTAGATTTTCAAGAATAAGCAAAAAAGAGCCATGACTTCTTATTTTAGACATGTGGAGATGACTGAGTTGGTATTATGAACCCGTTAGAAATCAGTCTTGGATACAAATGTGTCTTAATCTACATCTTTTTTTTGTTTGTTTTTTGTTTTTTAATTTTATTTATTTATTTATTTATGTGTGTGTGTGTGTGTGTGTGTGTGTGGCCAGCTCAGCCCACCAGGGGGCGGGGCTGGCTGGCATGTGGTGCTGGGGGATTGAACCGTAGTCCCTGTGCTTTGCTTAGCTTAGCTTGTTCGAAGTAGGTGCTTTAGACCACTAAGCCATCTCACCAGCCCTTAATCTACATCTTAAAGGCTTATTCTGTTGTTTTGAGGATAGACTCATGTGTATGTGTGTATGTTTATGTGTCTGTGTGTGTGCGTGCATGTGTGTGCATGCATGTGTGTCTATGCACGTGTGCGCAGTGGTGGACTAGACGGATGTGGAAGCATTAAGCCTGATATCAGTCACCCTGATTTTACTTATTAGCAGATTTAACCAATGTGAATACTAAAATAAAACAATGCAAATATTCAAGAAATTTCTTCCTGTCTGTGTATCCACAATCTTCTCCCTGCATTTGGCAGACAGCCTCAGTGCACATGGCCCATTTCCCTACCTGGTCTATTATTTACATGTCCTTTTCTATGTCATTTTAGATTTCCAGTTCCTTGATAGAGAATTATGCTTGAATTTAGGAAAACCAATTGTTTCATGCAGTACTCCGCATCCAGGAAGCTCTAAAGATCAGCATTTTCAATTTTACATAAATTCAATTTGTATGTGAAATACTTTCTTTCCAGTCACTGGATTATGTTTTGTTAGCACTTCTAATATATTCATAACGTAGCTACCTCAACTACTTGGGCCAATGATTACAATATTTTCAATTAAAGTTCATTTTACAAAGACAAATATAGATGTTCACTGGTTTGTTGACATGATAACGTAGATCCTTTTTATTTACCATATAATATTCATAGACAAAACTAGAGGACATTAAAATGGAAAGCAAGAATGGGTTGCTAAGGAAGAAATGCAAATAGAAGTTTGAAATGAATACACACATGCAGGCACTCCTTATTTTTGCATAAATCTAAACCACCTAGAAAGATGGGGAGATCCCTGACAAAGGGAAAACTTCAGCATTAAGCCTACTGCAGGGCATTATAAGATCTGTTAACTTGATTTTGTAGAATAGAAAGAGTTCCCAAATATTCTTCTTCAAACTCTGCATTGAAATGGATCTTTAGGGCAAGTAGACAATTTGAAATATACTAAAGATTAGAAATGATGCTAATATTAATTCTCTAAGACATAATTACAACAGCAGAGTTACATAGGTGAAGTGTTCCAATTAGTAATAGACACAGGATGAAATGTTTAGGGCTAGCATATGGTATTGTTTATCTCTTAAAATTTTAGGTGATTTTGGGGGAAAAATGTGTGTGTGTGTGTGTGTGTGTGTGTGTGTGTGTGTGTGTGTCTGTATGTGGTGTGCTTATGGGCAGCAAAAGAGAAACAACACATAAAACCCCAAAAAAGTGGGTATGTGTTCATCAGTGAATAGACTAGGGGTGTTTATTGTACTTCTGTTTCAAGTTTTCATAGATTTGAAACTTTTCAAGCTAACATCTTATTTAAAAACACATTAATAAATATATACTTTATATTTACCAATTTATATCTTCTAAATCTTGTAAAGATAAATCTTCCATGACATCAGCATACAAATCCATAAGCTATATAAGTAGAACAAAAATAAGAAATGATGTATACAGCACAATCAAAAACTTAAAAGAAATAATGTAAATTTCATATAAACAAAATTCAAAGCCAAAGCATTAAACAGTACAGTAATGTTACATTGATGACATCCTTATTGTCTAGTGGTTCCTCTGTGAGGAGTCACATAATCCCACCACCAATAACCTATCATCTCCAATTTGTAGGTGAACACTGGTGTTGTTCAGAAATCACTGTTTCATCAAAGTCCAGGGTCTCCAATTTTCTAAAGAGGGATGATGTATTTCTCACTAATCTCACTGTTCTTCTCCTCACTTTATAGATTTTCTTTCCAACCTCAGAGACAACAGACCTATCAAATGGGAAATCCTCCAGCTGTGAACCACCAACTTCCAAGTCAGCTCGCCACATATGCACCATGGGAGACGCTGCTGCTGGGTCCATCTGCCATTCCCTGGTTCTGCTGCCTGTGCTTTCTTCCACCATGAGGATGAAATACATCCCCAGTCTGCTAGGGTTGGTCACTCAACCTAGTCCTTATCCACAAGCAGGAAGCAGATTTCTCCTGGAGCCTGCTGGGAATGTTTTAGTGATCAAAGGACCAAGGGTTGCCTAGAGCTCCGTGAGAGGCTACCTATCACTTGTTAAGGTGTATAGAAGTATCTGTGGTGCCTTTCTCCTGCTTGTTTCTCAAATACAGTTCATCAGAAAGCTCTATAAATTCTACCTCCTAAATGGCCTTGAATCTGCCAACTTCTCTTAGTCTTTCATAGCTAATGTTTGCTTTGGCCTCTCCTAGCACCAGCTTCCTAATGCATCTCCCTCAACTGGCACCATCCTTCTACTACAGCTATAGGGAATTGCCCTTGGCTTCTCCAAAGCTGCCAACTTGTCTCTCATCCCTGAGCTTTCATGCATATTTTTTACTCTAATTAACTCATGCAAGTATAATTGTTAATAATCTTTCAATTCTCAGCTTATATATTACTTCCCTGGAACTTTTAGCCTGGATTGGGTGCTCTTGCCAAGCACTGCTGTAACCATCCTGCAGTCTCACTGTAAGTGTTCTTGCTTTAGTTTGCACTATGAAGGCACTATTCATCTCTAGTAACCAGTTTCTCCACATAGAATTCTCAGTTAGATTATAATGCCAAGATTTTAGCTTTCTTTGCACCAAGTAATTGCCCTTTTACAGGATTAGCATCATCAGTGGTTCTGGATCAAATCGCTGGACAATGAAAGATTCCTATTGCATCATGAGAACTAAACGAATTTAAATACTGGAATGAGTAGTAACTACAGTTCCTTTGGGCTCATTGACATGGTTATATTTCACCTATTGGAGTGAATAAATTCTACTTTTAAGAGGAAACAGTAATCATCTATTGACTATGAAATTCTTGGTTAGTGATGCAGAAATTCCCAGGAGAAATAACTGAATGAATTTGTGCAAAACACTCCTTACATTTGTAGGCCTTGCTCAAGTGGAGTAAGGTACAAATGTATTCAAGACATCTAAGGTCTAACTAAAATGTGATTGCTAGTTATCACCAGAAAAGGAGGAGGGAGAGGTTTTAAAACAGTTTGAAAATAAAAGCCTTTTATAACAGTATTAGAAGCAATTTCAGAAATAACTGTGTGACATTATTGAAGCATCCAGATTATTGCCAGAGTTTATTATAATTAGTTTTTCTACTTAACATGCACTTGCTTCAGATTATAAAATCAATACATACATTTGTATGATGAACAAAATGCCAAATTTGTTGTTGCTGTTGTTACTGAGGACCAAACCCAGTGCGTCCAGCATGCTAGGCAAGCGTTCTTACTGCTGAACCAAATCCCTAGCCTCCAAAATGCCAACATTTTGATTAGCTGAAAGTTCTTCATATTTTCCACTATCTCATTGCTAACAAAGTGTGGTTAACACACAAAATGCTTTCTGCAGTCCAGGTGTTTACAGTAAGCTGCCTATTTCTAGAATCATAAAGAAAATTGTAGCTATTTTTCTGTTATGCAAACTATATGCATAAGTTATGAGATTAAAGGACCTACTATTATATGTATTGCCAAAACTGAAGTGCATTTCAGCACAATCATACAAGGAACATATTGTCTGAATGTCAGCATAGTTGATATCTGAAAAATATGATACATGAAAAAAAATTCAAGAAAAAATATCAGTTTTATACTTTACCAGTGATCCTTTGCATGAATATGACTTAGCTTTGCAATGTGGTTTACAGCAAAATTCCTGGCAAACACTGCTAAGTCAATCCATTCCTTCAAGGTCCACATAGGAGACAGATGGCAGAGTTGCTAAGGCAAGGGGCTGCTTTAAGGCCCATTCTAGGCCCGATCCTCTGTACTAGGAGTCAGGCCTTTGCCCAAACCATTCTCTAGTTTGTTTACAGGGGAGATTCCATACTCTCCTCTTTACTTTTATCTCTAGAATTAAATTTTAAGCTTCCTGGATGAAGGTCATTAGGGTGTCAATCTCCCCTCAAACACTCCACATGATGATAAAAGTCTGAAAACAGAAATAGACCCCACATCACATATCGTGGCACACTAGATCGAGGGTATGTGCTGGACAATGGCTAGAGTAGCTGACCATTTCAAAGTATGCTCTGGTGACAGCCTATGCCATTCAGTTTCTCAAGTCACAGCCACTACTCATTCTCTGTAAAGTAACACGTCCTGGCTATCAAGAGTTTTTCTAGGACCGAGGATCTAGGTCAGCAACATAAGCACCTGCCTAGCAAGGGTGAGGTTCTGAGTTCCATCTCCAGTAACCACCACAACAAAAAAGTTCTTTGAAGCCTTAAAAATGGGTACTGGGAAAGAGAAGCTCTCCCTAGTTTCAAAGAGAAGCTGTTTTTGTTTTCTGTTTTTTCTCTTTGTGCAGGGTCCCACTGCACAGCTCCGACTCATAGTGATCCTTCTGTTTTCAGCCTCCCTAGTGCTGGGATTACAGACATGAGCCACCATACCGGGACTCCATCACCCAGCTTAGTGTGCATGGGGAGTGGGGCCAGCATGGAATGTGATGTCAGGGATCATACGCTGGCCCTTGCACTTGCCTAAGCAAGTGCTTAGTTCACTGAGCTACCTGAGAAACTGGTGTCTATAGTCAATGTACGGACAAAGCAGAAGGGAAGAAAGTAAGACTCTAGATGAACCCGAAACCCAAAGCTACTTCACTGCAGCGCTTCCCACAGTGAGGCTATGAGACTGAATAAATTCTATTGTTTTACTTTCACAAGTTCATACAAGGATTCCACCAGTAGAGGCCAGAATTTGAACTAGTAGGGCTGGGGAGATAGCTCAGTAAAATAAGCGCTTGCCTGGCAAGCTCAAGGTCCTGAGTTCAATCATGGTACCACAAAAACAAAAAAAAAGAACAACAACACATTTTAGAAAACACCAGAATTGGGCCGGGGAGATGGCTCAGTGGAATAAGTGCTTCCCTGGCAAGCACAAGGGTCTGAGTTCAATCCCTGGTTCCACAAAAAAAAACAAAAACAAAAAAACAACAACAACAACAAAAAAAACACTAGAATTCTAACTAGCACACACACAGAATTGTGTTACTGTAAGGATTCTTGGAAATTATTTGGTCCCAGATCCTCATATTGGGTATTGGGAAAGTTGATTGAAGATTTTAATTATCTCTCCCCTAATCCCACAATGACTCTGCTAGGAGGCACAATGCAGTCGCAGATTTGCACTCATTCTATTTCCTCTGTTGCTCGCCTCTCTCTATTATGGGAGCCTCAAACAGTAAACACTGCTCAACCATCCTACAGCTAGGAAGCAGACATGTGCCTAATTTCCAGGCAAGCCTAAGTGTCTGCTCAGCATGTGGATCTGAAATGAACAAAGGCAGACTTGCATCTTCTGGGGAGCACAGCACTCGGCCTGAGTGGTGCTTCTGAGACAGATGAGATGAGCTCTGTCCATCACATTCAGCGATGGGGCCCTACAACCACTGCTCTTGCTTGGTTTGATGGTTGGTTGGTGGGTGAGCTGGTTATACTTGTGTAATGTCCCAAACAGGTGCTATGACTTTCTCAACATTCTGTGAACTGCCTAATAACTGCTTAAGTCAAGTTATGGTGTTATTTGAGATTAAAAACATTTACTTAGAATTGGTACCTAGAAATGGTGGCATAGGTAGTCTTAAGCCTGTCAACTTGATTGGTGCTGTTCAGGCAATTAGTAAAGCATAATTGTCCTTGTGCCTGGCTAGGTCATAGAGGTGGACTTGGGTATGTGGTCCCTTGGTCTTTCTCCCTGGCATTGTTCTCTTGCTCTGGCTCCTGGCTGCCATGAGTTGAGCACCTTTCTCTGTACCAAGACACTCTGCCATCCTGTTTCTGCCTGACACTGTCCTGACCAAAACTGTGAAGTAGACATTGTGTCTTGAGCATGCCCATGGAAGGAACAGCATGAGTTATTTGCCCCCCAAAAAAATCACTGAGGAATGGGCCGGTGAAGTAGCTCAGCAGTCTAAAGCACTTGGTTAGGCAAGCTTAAGCAAGCACAGGGACCGTGGTTCTATCCCCTGCACCATATGCTGGGCCAGCCTCACCCCCAGGGTGGGCTGAGCTGACCAGAGTCCTGGCCAGAGTAGGGTATAGTGGCATATGACTGTAATCCCAGCGCTGGGGAGGCTGAAAGCAGGAGAATCACCACAACTCTAAGCTGCATAGTAAGACCCTGGAACAACCACATACATTTAAAAAAATCACTAAGGAGGACCTGAGTAACATCATGACAGAATTCCGAGATGTCCCATATTCAGCATCACCTAGACACTGCTTTATGATGCATCAGAAACTCAAGGCCAAACCAAAAAAAAGCCAGTGACTTAAACAATTGGGAGCCTTTACTTTTTAAATATCTGCTGATTAATAAACACAGAAGTAAGAATCAATCTATGCCCCTCATATATCCAAAACAATAGTCCTAAATCATCAATAAAAAGTAAATGGATGGGCATTATGAGGTTCAAAAAGACTGAGATTGGCTATATACTATTAGAAATATTTTATTAATATTATTTTGTACTTTGCTTGTCTACATTCCATTTTAGCTTAAAACATAACTCTTTGTCTCCCCAGTCTCAATTCTCTTTTTAAAAATGGCCTTTTAACCCTAAAGGGCAACTGTCCAGGTATTATTCACTGTTCTTCTTACACTGGAAACAAAGAACATGAGAATCTTATAATGCTGTGTAAGTTCTTCACATTAAACATGAAGAAGCAAATCAGTATTGACCAGAAGTGGAGCTGAACCAGGTTTTTTGTGAACCCTAATATCAATATGAAAATAGGAAACTAAGTATAAAAAGAAATATGATAAAAATTGTGTCAAAGCTGACAAATTCCCAGTGTCATCCCTGAGTCTTACTATGTTAGAACCTGGTAGGACCTCAGAGGGGGCCTTAGGCTGGTTGGGGGTTGGAGTTCAGGAAGTAGGAAGATGTAGAGACAGAATGGAATTTTTTTCATGACAGTAATACTTGTGAATAGGTTATTCCTCTTCCTTCAAGCCGCAAAAGCACCCCTGTTGATTCCCATGGTTTCTCTCTGCCTCTCCAAGCCTCAATTTCCACCCCCCAACGTGTCAAGGGAAGGATTTAAAGTGTAACAAATATCACATCTCCCAGTGAGAAAATCAACTCACCTGATTGGGTAAATTGAAGCCATTGAGCAGCCTGTTCACATGGGAAGCAGGTTCCTCTCCACTGTGGGGAACAGTACACACACTGTAAGAAAATGTCTTAGCTTGAGGTTTGCAAGGGGAACAGTGCAACACAGGACATGTGTTTGGTAAGATTCTTTTATAATGAATCAACCAAAGAAATATATACAAAAAGTAGAGGAAATCTGTCCAGACACTAAAGACTAAAGACTACAGATGAGGCCCTGAGTCCCCCAGCAATGTTCTACATGAGTACAGCTGAAGACCTCGAGCCCATAACATCGCCCCCTGACAAGTCCAACTGGTCACCAAGAACCCACAACAATGTCCCATGCGGGCCTATTTTATGTGTCGGTGCTGGGAAGGCCCAAAGGTTAATCATAGAAGCTAGAAAGTCTGTGCCAGCGGGAGGAAGGATCTCTGCTAGCAGGCTGAGCGGTCTGCACTGGAGCCAGAAATCAATGCTCAAAGTGAGAACCAGCACTTCCACTGCCATCCTCAGCAACAGTGAGATTCTGAGCTCCTCTGATGAGAAAAGCTGAATCCCCATTAGGAAAGCCAGTGTGACAGGCTTCTCCAGGAGACTGAGCAGGGCCCCATCTTCTCCTCTGCATCCAGGAAGCAAGGCTCAAGGTGAGGACCAGAGCTCCAAAAGAGAACCACACCCATTCTCAGTGACATTGAGGTCCCAAGCTTCTCCAATGAGAACAGCTACATTCACCAGGAAAACCAGCTTGGCAAGGTCCTCCAGCAGAACAGCCCGGGAGAACCTGCCACTCCCAACAGCTCCCATAGCTTCTCCAAACAGCTCCCTAACAGCCTCCCAGCATCTTCTGCTCTGCCTCTTATGCTGCCTGCAACAATACTTAGGTAGACCTCCCACAGCTAGCACTATGCCAGTTCACTTCAGCTGGGTGTAACAAGTTATCCACCTGGGGACAATCCACCACAGAAAGGGTCCCTGGCTTGGGGTCTGCAATACTAGGGCACCTTCAGAAGGCATCAGAGAGACCTCGAACATTCTGGGGACATGAGATCCCCACAAAGAGGGACCTAAAACATGAGGTAAAGATGAGCAACAGGGGTTACAAGAAACCAAATCAATCTTTACTGAGTTTCTTCATCTAAAACCGCCACTCTAAATACACTATTTGGCATACAGAAACTATACAAATATATACTGCTATAATTAATATAGGTTTCTAAGAACATTGATAAACTTAAAATACATACTATGCAAAGATAAAATTATCAATGAATAGTTAAAGGTTTTCAAATGTTTTGTTTCAGTCTTGCAGAAGGATTATAAATGTTGCTGAGCTCTGGAGTTTAGCAAATATTGCCAAGTGTATAAAAACTAATGAATATTGTAATCGATAATATTGATAAGACAATAGAAATTCTTAGGGCCACAACTGTAAAAATATATATAGTTATGTACTCCAGTAACATCCTGTAATTTAAACAATTTCTTTAAAGAAAATTCCAATACAAACCTTTGCCTATGGTGAAAAGTTTAATTCTCAAAAGCTCCATTAGTGAACAATAAAATTTAAAAGTTTATACCTATGGTTCATGCCTGTAATCCCAGCACTGGGGAGGTTGAGGTAGGAGAATCACTACAATCTGAACTGTGTAGTAAGACCCTGTACCAACAAATAAATAAATAATTAATTTTTAAAAACTAAAAAAATAAATAAAATTCCAAACCTAAAAATAAGGTGCTGATCTATATTTGTGAGCTCTGAGAGAACACATTTTTCTGGACCATATAAATATCTGTGGTTTTCATGATTAATCTAAGGTTATTGTTAAATTTTTTAATAATCTATATGCATATATACAATATATATGCCACTATATATACACACACACACAAAATGGCATAAAAATAAATGTTTCAGTCCCACATAAATTAATAACAGTTTATGCTGCAGAAAAACAACTTCACACATATTCACAAAAAATTTAGAAAAATTGCTAAGATTGTATTTTTCAAATCTCTTTGATATTTGCATTTTCCTTCTGGCTTATTTGATACCTGTTGCCTTGTTTAAAATGACTCGGTTTGGGGGCCAGGGAGATGACTCAGTGGAATAAGCGCTTCCCTGGCAAGTGCAAGGACCTGAGTTCAATCCCCAGTTCTGCAAAAAAATAAAAAAATTAAAAAAATTAAAAAAAAAATAAAATGACTCAGTTTTAAATCTTAAAGTTTAAAATTCAGATTGCTTAAATCATTTTATTTTATTTTATTTTATTGTGTATTTAATACAAGGTCTATAGGGTCTTACTATACAGAATGGACTCATAGTGATCCTCCTGTTTACAGCCTCCCAAGCTCTGGGATTATAGGCACCGACCACCACACCCAGTCTCAGTTGCCCTCTCAGCTAGCCCCAAAGTCAGGGCCTGTACAGCATTCTGGGCATCGAATGTCCTCAGTCCCTGCATCTGCCTAAGCAGGCGCTTTAATCCACTGAGCTATCTGGCCTGCCCTCATTTCCTTTTAAACAGTATAGATGCCACAGATGGTCTACAGTCAATGAGTAGACTATAATGAGTCCATCCTTGTAATTTGCAACAGAATTTTAAGTGTGTAAATTAAGATATCCTATTTGGAAATTATAAGAATTGATTCTCCTTTTCTGGAAAGGGTGGCTGCTTGGAACATCACTGGAGAGGACTAGAAGCCTACCTTTTAACTCGGCCCCTTAGTTTGAACACCTGCTTGTTCTCGAGTCTGTTCATTTCTTCAAAATGTAATTTTCCTTTTAAGGAAGTACAGATTCTATCAGCTTCTTAACTACCTAGAGCCATTGTGAGAAAATGTGGCATCAGATGTGAAACACTTCTGTGTGTAAAAATATGGAGAATAATAATGTTATTAAGACCAATAAAGTCAATATTTACTTCAACATTTTATCATTAAAAAGAGTAGTTCTTTGTAGCCTTCAGAAGTTTTTGTAAAAAGGCATTAAAATATTTAAAAATATGTAAATTTTGTTTGTTCCATTTCCATATCATGTCTACAAATTTCATTAATTTTATTTTTAAATTTTATTTATTTAATTGATGAGGGTCTCCTTACACAGCTTGGACTCATCGTGATCCTTCTGTCTTAGCCTCTCTAGTGCTGGGATTATACTCATGTGCCACCACACCCAGTTTTGGTGGCCAGCACTGGCTCACCCAGGAACTCAGGGACAGGATGGCATGTGATACCGGGGATTGAACTTGGGACCTTGTGCTTACCAGGCAGGCACTTACTGATCTCTCTCCCCAGCCCAAAAATTTCATTCTTTTTAACACCATATTGATACATGTTCAATGTGCTGGTATTTTGAACTCTATCCTAAAATCCTTCTCTATGATGTTTTATAACTGTGATGTCAAGATAAGATACCTAAGGGTTGGTCAAACAGCTCAGTGGATTAAAGCACCTGAAAGCAGACACAGGCACCAGGGGATCAATCCCCAGGCCTGTAGTGCCGGCCCCACCCCCCGGGGCGCGCTGAGACAGTAATTGAGATTGGGCGTGGTGGCGCACTCTTGCAATGCCAGCTCCTGGGAGGCTGTAAACAGGCAGATCACTACAAGTCCGATCTAGTAGTGAGACCCTGAACACCCTGTAGACCCTTCCTAAAAAAAAAAAAAGGGGGGGGGAAAAAGATAACAAACAAACAAAAAGAAGATAAGATACCTATGCAAGATAAAAAACGATTTCCTAAATCTAAGAAATTCTCATCTTTCTCCCAGTATTAGTATCTATGACCCTTTGGATTTTTCTATATGGATTAATATATAACCAATTAGTATAGATAAACTACCAATTTATCCCTACCAATTTGTTTACCTATGCCAATTTAATGACAAAAAGCCAAGGACAGTTTGTTGGCTTATTCCCTGCCACAACCAGAGTTTTGCTTACCTTTCACAGGAAATTAATGTTTTACCCTTAATTACATCCTCCTCTCAACTGTCAAAGGGAAATTCATGTGCTTCCTCACAAACTGTAAACAGATAAAATGACAGCACACACACAAAAACACTCTTATAAAAGAAAAGACTTGTTTTCTCCTTGAACTTGTGCTGTTTCCCCTCCAATTTCTGAACACTGGAAGAGGATAACAGCTCCCTCTTATTTTAATAAAGCTGTGTCATTTTATTTTTTTATTTTTTGCAGAACCAGGGATTGAACTCAGACACTTGGGCTTGCCAGGCAAGCACTTATTCTACTGAGCCATCTCCCCGGCTGGCCCCTGTATCATTTTAAACAGCATTTAAAATCCTTTTTGAAAATGAACTGAGGACTGAGATAAAAATGAACTCAAGTGCTGGTGGCTGTACATCAGTGAGAGTTTATTTGGAATGTGAAAGGCTTTAGGTTTGCCCCGCACTACTCTAAAAACATAAATGAATAAATAAATAAATAGTGAAGTGGACTTAAATGTTAAAGAATAGAGATCACAAAGTCCCTTAAAATGAGAAGTACACTTTTCTTTGCTATCTGTCTAAACACCATCACTGGAAATCCCAACAGGGCTCTTAGACCTCTGAGTACCTCCTTGTGTAGTGCAAAGACTTTAAGCACATCACCAATGTTATTGTCATCATTACATTAAGTGTTAGAAAAGCTGGACTAACTACAGCTTAATGCAGTTCACATGCTGCTCTTTTATTTATTTTTATTTTTTCATGCTGCCCTTTTAATGCCGCTGCACGCCAGTTATAGTCTAGACCTCAGCTAAATAACATCCAAAAACTACTTAGGATAAATAAATTGTGGTCTGGAAATAAGGTAAGTATTGAGAATTGATTCTAAGAAAGGAGATGTATATTGACAGATAATATACACTCCTGCATTATTTGGTAAATGTAATAGATGTGAAATAATTTTTATTGTTTTTACAAATGAATGAAATTTTCAAGAGAGGCAGAACCCTTAGTTACTATCTTTGTATAATGGAGGACCTTGGGAGATGATTTTAATCTAAGTTTTTTTAATGATATTTGGCAATAAAGATCAAGAAATAAGGTTTCCTGGTGGCACGTGCCTGTATTCCCAGCACTCAGGAGAATGAACAAGGAAAATTGCTGTGAGTTCAAGGCCAGCCTGGGCTACAAAGTGAGTCAAAGGCAAGCCTGAACTGCATAGTGAAACCCTGTATCAAAAAGACAAAAAAGGGCCTGGGAGATGGTTCAGTAGAATAAGCACTTCCTTGCCAAGTAGAAGGGCCTAAATTCAATCCCTGGTTCCACAAAAAAAAAAAAAAAAAAAAAAGATAAACTATTTTTCTGGAGGGGAACTGGGGTTGCACCCTAAATATGGACATCATGCACACTAAGTAAATATCCTACCTCTGAGATGCACCCTGGGGGCCCAGAAGTCAGCACCCTACATTCTCAAAAGAGAGATTATGAAAGTATGGCAGCCTTATCTTTAGCAGCTAGCTGACCAGGGACATTGTTTTCTTTTCTTGCTTGCTTCTAGAAGCATGAACTAAGATTTGCAAATCTGGAAGACCTTGGTTTGAACTTCAGTTAAACTGTATCTTGTTGGGCCAAGCAGCTCAACTTGTCTCCATCTGCTCTCCCATAAAAAGAGCTTGAAAAGACATTCAAAGAGAGTCAGGAGCATTAATCCCCTGAAGGATTAATCCGTGTGGCGCAGCAGAACCGCTAGCTTCCTGCTCCTCTTCCTGGTGGCTCTGTACATAAACTGTGCATTGCAAACTGGGCTTCTAGCTGCAAAGTACTCAAAATAAAGGGCCTGGGACTGATTCCTAGTCTACAACCTGAAACGATCTTCAAAGGCCTCTAGAATACAATTATTTTAAATATTATTTTGATAGGTTCAACAAATCCTCAGAAGTGTTATGTTTTATGGCTTTAGTTAGTTTTGTCTTTAAATGCATATACAAGCACTGGTGTAAAATCAAGGCTCTGATTGAATAAACATGCAGGAAGCCTCCCAGTTGAGGCACGTAAACCGTAAGGATAATAAAGACAGCAGAGTAAATGGTGGGAAAAGAGCCCTGACCTTGCTGTCTCTGCTGTACAGGCCAAAGTACTGCATCTGAAAATATGTGAGAAATCTGCCCCTTTTCCATCTGTTATGTTTTTCACAGCAAAACTAAAAGTTCATGTGAAAGTTCATTGAGAGTTCAAATGTGTCCTATCAGGTCATTTATAGGATAAATTTTGAGCATTTATTATGTTTTAAAGAGTAAAGTGGAAAATGAAGAAATACACTAACTAAAGTTATTCTATATTATGACAGCCACACTTTTAAACATCACAAATAATATATCTAAAGGCCATAGTGGAAGAAATGATAGTTGTAAGGAAAATGCCCAAGACACTCTTCATTGGGACTGCCTTAGGGAAGCCGTATATAAATTTTGCTTATTCTAGATATTATTACAAGGTAGCAATTATTAATTATTAATATCTGTAAGATATTATTACAGATAAAACAGCTGCTAGATTTCATGTTTTATCCTATAGTGTCTTTAAAGTACATATTTAAAAGTGACGAATAGAGATATAAATAAAGAACATCAGAAAAAGTAAGTGAATATCATCCTCCTATAAAGCTGAAGAGAGATGACTTTTAATTTACAAGTACCAAAACTGCTAGTTGAGGCATACCACTTGTGTGTACTTCAAGAGTAGGAAGTCAAGCAATACCTTTTACTTGGAATGAAATTATGGAATCTCAAGAACATTAGACATGTTAATCCATAGTGCTTAAATACTGGGGGCCGGGGAGATGGCTCAGTAGAGTAAGCACCTGCCTGGCAAGCACAAGGACCTGAGTTCAATCCCCGGTTCCACCAAAAAAAAAAAAAAAAGTACATAGTGCTTAAATCCTGGAGACAACTATTAAGATAGTGAGTAAAACCTCCATGTTTTAAAAAAGTAAGAGATAATGTATACGACAGGTTGAAGTCACCCTGGAGACCACAGATGCGTGTTCTCTGCCCCTTGCTTCCCTGTCCTCCATCACATTGCTCCATCATTGGATGGATGCCATCATTGGAACTTTACTGTGACCCTGCTGGGAAGGGCTGCTGTGTGAGGGCAGAAAGCTAGGTAGCAGTCCCAAAGTTACGCAGGCCTGAGCCTTGGGCAACAGGCTGCAGCAGCACCCCCGAGCTGTCCACGTCTGGGCTTTTGCAGGAGGACTGTTGCATTCTTCCCTCAGCTCCTTTCATTAGGGTTTTCATGACTCAGTTAAAGCCAACTGTTAGCTATGCAAATACCACTCATGGAGAAAAGATGGATGGGCAGCTCAGAATGAAATGGAGTGGGGAAGGAATGGCATTGCAGAAATGCACAGAAAAGAAATACAAAACATTGCTGAAATGAAAAAATTCCATGTGTATTTTGGAAACAATAGTTACAGATTTTCAGAAAGAGAGAGAAAACTTCAGTCTGAAAATGTTAGGCTAGGGTAAACGTAACATTTTAAAAGTACAGTACAATGAAAGTGGATTTCATCCTTTAAGTGAAAGGAATACGGTACTGGCCTTGTCCATGTGGCTCTCAGAGCTTCAGTGGCAGGAAGCATTGGCTGGCCAGTGGTCTCCCCTTCTGGGCTAAAGAGCCTCCACCGTGAGTGCTTTGACACCAAACCTCCTAGGCTGCTCCTAGCCAAAGTTCATCCCACTAGGGGCACTGAGGCAGGGCTATTCCTAATAGACCAGAACTCCATCGATAAGAAACTTGGGCAAGTGGACTTTGCAACAGCCTTGGCAGACATTCTTCATAACTCTCGGCCTCTGAGACACTGTCTCACAGCTTCCCCATGCCCTGCACCCTCTTGGTCTGAGTCAGACGTCACACTGGCTTGATGGCCCTCCTGGATTTTCCCTCCTTATCCTTCCAGGGTATTTCTCTTAATAAATCTCTGTACACTGAATCCAGTCTTGGCATCTACTTCTTGGGAGACCTGGCTAAGCCATATGTCTAAGGATTTGCACTGAGGGTGTCAAGGGAGCAGCGTAGCAGTGCATCTTGGGAAGTAGAGTTGGGGAGAAGGAGCTGGCAAGAAGCAGCTCTGGGCTTTACATTACACAGCAGTAACCACAGGCTGATGCGAAGCAAGGGCTGCAGATCATGAGGACAGAGACAGCAGCTGACACGGAGGGGTTTTGTGGAGTGATTTTATGTGCATCAGGTTCACTGAATTGTTTCGTTACAGATGATGAAACTGAGGCTTTAAGGTGAAATAGTTTATACACAGACCTACATCTACTGAGTGGTGGTCTTTAAAGTGAAATATGATCAGTCTCATTTCTACATTCTATTTTATTTGATTTCCTTTCTTTTTTTGTGGCTGGCTCAGTCCACCCTGGGGGCAAGGCTAGCATGGCATATGATGCTGGGGAATCAAACCACCGTCCCTGTGTACTTGCTTAAGCTTTCCTAAGTAGGTGCTTTAGACCGCTGAGCTAACTCACTGGCAATTTCCAGTTTCCTAAAGGGGCAAAAAGTTTTTCCTACTCTTTAATTTAACAGTTTTTTTATTGATTAAACTATGTTTACTACAACTGGGATGATGGTAAAGAGAAAAAAAGGGATACACACGATAGACAATTGTATTGCTAATTTGTTATTGCTTTATTAAAAGGAGGGATAGATGTTTAATTGTTTGATCAATCTTGTAAGCCTATATCTGGTAACCTAAGCAAAAAATTTAATGATAAAGATATGTAATATAACAACCATTGTTAATTTCCTATTCTTGTTTTGAAATTAGGTATCATTTTTTTGTTGTTGTTGTTTTGTTTCTGTCTTCATTCTTGGGTTTTTTTTTGGTTTCCTTCTCTTTAAAATAAAAGACCCATGTTTTCTAATAATCAATGGCAAGAATTAGGGGCTGGGGAGATAGCTCAGTGGTCTAAGCGCCTGCCTGGCAAGCACAAAGACCTGGGTGTGATCCCCAGTACCGCATGATGGGAAAGTCCCAAGTGGAGCCAGCCCCTGAGACCCAGTGTGGTGGTACACACTTGTAATTCCAGCACTTGGGAGTCTGAGACGGAAGGATCACTATGAGTCCAACCGGCAGAGGGAGACCCTGCACCAAATAAATAAACAGAAGATTTTTGAAAAGAAAAAAATGCATAAAAATCATGAGCGTGAATTTATACAGCCTGGTATGGTGGTGCACACCCATAATCCCAGTACTTGGGAGGCTGAAGCAGGAAGATTTCTGTGATTCTGAGGCCAGTCTGGGTTACATATCAAGTTCAAGGCCAGACTGCAGTACATGGCTAGACCCTGCCTCAAAAAAAAAAAAAAAAAAAAGAGAAAAAAAGAGTTTTTACATATTTGTCACTTATAATTAAAATGTGCATTTATAAAGAATATAAAGTTAACTACTATGGAATGATAGTACTAAAATATCTATTTCTCAAAGTAAAGAGCTAATATCAACTGTAAAATTTACATTTACTTTTTACTTCTACGTAAGTGGCTCTGAATTGCAACCTATAAACCTCCTGCCACCTGCAAATGTGCCTCTCTCCCAGAGTCCGCAGGCACTCTACCTTAGAAAGGTTTACCAAGCACCCTCATACGTGTGATAGTCATGTTCTATTTTCATTCACCTGTGAGGCTCACTTTCAGGGAATGTCTCTTCTAAAATCACGCCAGAATTTATTTTCCAGGGAGGTCTTATTTTCAGGTAAACAGGATATGACTCTGACAAGGAAGTACCATATTTACTCTAAGTTTTATTTTACATTTATTCCAAAGCTATAGTCAAGTTATGATTTTAAGTTATAATTAGTGGACAGGTTGTAAAAATCTCAACAGCTATGATTTTCACTGATAAATGACAATGTAAAAAGAATGATTTATCTACTAGTAACGTTGTGTGACTCAGCACTTCATTTTGCAAAATGTTTAATGATATTTGGAATGTATTAAGTTCTATCAATAGTCAGTAAAAAATTGACTAGTGAAAAATTATCCATAGCAGTTGAGACCTTTTTCAAAATGTTGAAGTTACTAACCATTATGTTAGTGCCTTTTGCTATTATTCTTTTTTTATTTTTTTCATTTATGTATTTGGTACCAGGTCTCACTACACAGCTTGGACTTGTAGTGATCCTCCTGGTTTCAGCTTCCCCATTGATGGGATTAGAGGCATGAGCCACCATGCCACTACTTGATCGCCTGGGGGGGTGGGGCCTGCACAGCATGTGGGATGGGGAATTGAACAGTGCTCCCTGCATCTACTTAGCACACTGAGTTATCTCATCAGATCTTTTAGTCGTTTTTATAAAAGTTAATCTGATTAAGTTAATCTCTGATATCTAATTTTTATTAAAATTTAAAAAATTTTTCATTTTATTCTTTTTTAAATAATTTTATTGAGAAACAATAGTGATGAGACAGTTTTAAAACCAATTAGTAGGGCAGTTTCAATAATTAATACATGGCATATTGTCTTCTTAGTGGTTATTCATAGTACAAGATGCAGACATGATATTCTGTCCACAAAAACTATTAGTACAAATCTTTCTGTTCACTGAATTAAGAGAAAGTACCTATAT
This sequence comes from Octodon degus, assembly GCF_000260255.1. Classification (NCBI taxonomy): domain Eukaryota; kingdom Metazoa; phylum Chordata; class Mammalia; order Rodentia; family Octodontidae; genus Octodon; species Octodon degus. Next base: position 3,483,556 of record NW_004524803.1, on the reverse strand, counting down.
ATCTATTCTATTTTGATAATACAGATACAAAATGGTCCTTCATTTGTATCCCCACTTTTTGTTTAGTTTTGTCAGAGATGGGTATTACATTGCTATTTAATTATTGTAGGTGCATGAAGTCAGCAAAATATTCCCATATAATCCAGTGGTCCATAAGAGTAGCAGGTTATCCATAGGACAGGCAATGTCTGAAGTTGGTGACTCAAGGATTTTACAGCTCAGTATGTTAATATGGCTTTACTTTTTATTCTTCATTTTTATACTTTTCTGCTGGATGGTTAACAGCAAGATAAAGCAACACATATATAACAAGAAATGTAACTTTTGTATCTGACAAGGTTAGTCAAATCCCCTCAGTATTTACCTTGAAACCCTGTACTGCAGTATGTAGATCCTTTGTCAGTGTCAGGCATGTGGATGAGTCAAGCCCATTTCTTGACCAGTTTGCTCTCTGTGAAAGCCTGAGAGAATGTTTTCGCTCCATGAGTCTTTCCTTAGGCACACTGTACATCATCAGTCACTTTCCTCTGTGGCCTCATAATCTCCCTGATCAGAAAATTTGGGACATCACTGAGTTACAGGAT
>NW_004524803.1:3473181-3482712 GCF_000260255.1 Octodon degus | reverse complement strand
TTAAAAATATTAGAATGAACAATTATATTTCTATATGGAAATTTAGAAATCTAGCCATGTAGAGCATTGTAACAGAACAGTTCTATGACATTTTTCTTTGTCTCTTGTTTTCATTTATTACCCTTTTTTTTAACAAACATTTACTTGAGAGACAGTATAGCAGTAATTGATAAGACATCACAAGCAGTATGTATTTAGAAGACCAGAATGACAAGCATTCCAAGCATGACCCTAGTATTACACATTGCTATTCAGTGCAGTTGCTTAGTTCATAGGTATCAGCATATATAGTCAGTCAGGGTGAGAATCCTATCAATTAACTGCTAATTTCAAAAACCACCTCAAGATTCTCAGAGTCATTGTCTTAACCATCTTGCATGCATAAATACATTGTTTTACCCCTGTCATGTTTCCTAGATTTTCTCCTTGCCGTGTTCTCATTGTTTAATCCTTAAGTTCTCACTTTCCTTTTAATTGTGTTATATCTTTCTTCTCTTATTTCTTATTTTGAGTTCTCACATTAGGAAGACTATACAATATTTACACTGTGGGTCCGGTCTATTTCACTTATGAGATCTTCAACTGGCATCCACTTAAATATAAAGGCTTTGAGTTTATCATTCTGTATAGCTGAGTAATACTCCATTGTATAAAAATACCACATCTTTTTCATTCATTCCTCAGGTGATGGGCATCTTAGTTGTTTCCAAGATTGGCTATCAAAAAGTGTGCTGCTATAAATACAGGTGCACATATATCACTATGATATGACATTTTCAGGTCCACTGGGAAAATTCCCAATAGGGGGAAAGCTGGTTTGAAGGAATTTCCAGTTCTAGTTTTTTAAGGAGTCTCCACACTGATTTCCATAATGTTTGCACCAGTCTACATTCACACTAGCAGTTGAGAAGGGTTCCCTTTTCCCCACAGCCTCTCCAACAATTGTTGTTGGTTGATTTCTTTATGATAGCCATTCTATCTGGGGTGACATGGTATCTCAGTGTTGTTTTAATTTGCATTTCACAGATGGCTATTGATGGGGAGCATTTTTTCATATATTTATTTGCTTCTTTAATTTCATCCTCTGAGAATGTGTGTTCATCTCAGTTGCCAATTTCTAGTTTGGGTCTTCAAATTTTGTGGTTCTAATGTATTTTAGTTCATTATAAATTCTAGAGGGCAGACCCTTGTCTGAGCACTTATTAGAATTTTTTTCAAATTTGTGGGTTGTCTTTTCACTTTATTGGTAATTTCTATTGACATGCAAAAACTCAATAAGGGGAGGTTCCAGTTTTTAATTCTTTCACGTATTACCTGTGCGATATGATTTTTGTTCATGAACTCTTTGCCTACCCCCATGTCTTCAAGAGTTCCTCCTACTTTCTCTTCCAGGAGATTCAGTGTTACTGTTTGGAAGTTTAGATCTTTATTTTGACTTTAGCTTAGTGCATGGTGGTAAATTTGGGTCAAGTTTCAGTTTTCAGCATGAGGAGAGCCAGTTTTTCCAGTACCATTTCTTAAAAAGGCTATCTGTCTTCCACTAAGCAGGTTTGGCCCCTTTGTCAAAGATAAGGTGGCTGAGTGTATTTGTAGAGGCTTCTGCATCTTCCAATCTATTCCACTGATCCTCACCTCTGTTATGTTTCCAATACCATGCTGATTTTATCACAGTAGCCTTGTAGTATAATTTAAAATCAGGAATTGTAATGCCTCCTGCCTTGTCTTTGTTGCCCAGGATTGCCTTTGCTATTCTAGGTCTTTTCTGGTTCCAAATAAATTTTAGGAATGATTTCTCTAGGTCTGTGAGGTATAGTGGTGGTAGCTTGATAGGGATTGCATTAAATCTGTACAGCAATTTTGGGAGTATGGCCATCTTCACAGTGTTGTTTCTTCCTATCCAGGAGCAGGGAATTTCTTTCCCTGTTCTGAAGTCCTCTGTGATTTCGTTTTCAGAGTACTATAATTTTCATTGAATAGATCTTTGACTTCTTTAGTTATGAATGAACTCCAAGGATTTTCATTTTCAGTGGTGCTATTGTAAAAGATGTTGTTTCTCTAATTTCCCTCTCACCGTGTTTGTTTTCTGTGTAGAGGAATTTTATTGACTTTCTATCCTGCTATGCTACTAAATTTGTGTACCAATTCTACTAGCTTCTTGGTGGATTTTTTTGGGTCTTCCAAGTAAAATATCATGTCATCAGCAAATAGTGATAGTTTAAATTCTTCCTTGACTATTCTTATTCCTTTTATTTCTCTCTCTTTTCTAATCACTCTAGAAAATGATTCCAGATCTACATTGAATAGGAGTGGTGATAGAGAACATTCTTTTCTTGTACCAGATCTAAGAGTAAAAGATTTCAGCTTTTCCCCATTTAGAATTAACTTAGCCATTGGATTGTCATAGACTGCTTTTATCAGATTGAAGCAGAGGCCATCTATTCCAATTTTCTGTAGGACTTTGAACATAAATGAGTTTTGGACTTTCTCTAAAGCCTTTTCTGTACCAATTAGGATGATCATGTGGTTTTTAGATTTGGGTCTATTAATATGGTGTATTCCATTTATAGATTTGCATATATTGAACCATCCTTGCATCCCTAGAATGAATCCTACCTGGTCATGGATTATAATCTTCTTGATGATTTACTGTATTCTATTTGCAAGGATTTTATAGCAGGTTTTTTCATCTATGTTCAAAAGGGAGATTGGCCTGTATTTCTCTTTTTTAATTGTGTCTTTCCCTCGTTTTGGTATCAGTATAATACTTCCTTCCAGGAACAATTTTTGGAGGATTGTTTCCTTTTCAATTTTATTGAAGAGTCTGAGGAGTATAGGGATTATATGTTCTGTAAATTTCTTGTAGAATTCATCTGTGAATCTATCAGCCCTTCAAATTTTGTTTGTTGGTAGGTTTTTTATTGCGTTTTGTATTTCATTGGCAGTTATTATGTTATTGAGAGTTGTTATATCCTATTGATTCACATTTTATAATTTGTACCTTTCTAGGAGTCTGTCTATTTCATCTGTGTCTTCTATCCTGTGAATGTAAAGATTCTCAAAGTAGTTATTGATAATCTTCTGAATTTCCACTGGGTGTGTGGTAACTACACCATTTTCATTCCTATTGCTTGTATTTGAATTTTTTCTCTCTTCTTTTTGGTGAGGTTAGCTAGGTGCTTATCAATTTTATTTAATCTTTCCAAGAACCAGCTTTTTGATTCATTAATTCGTTGAACTGTTTTTTTGTCTAGATTGAATTAATTTTGGCTCTAACCTTTGTGATTTCTTCCCATCTTTGGGGTTTGTGTTTGGTTTGCTTTTCCTTTTCTAGATGTGGGAAATATAACGTTTGGATGTTTATTTGTTCCTGTTCTGTTTTCCTAATGTGCGAGTTCACATCTATAACTTTCCCTCTGAGAATTGCTTTCATCACATCCCATAAATTCCAATAAGTTGTGCTTGAATTTTGATTGAATTGTAGTTATTGTTGAATTACTTGCTTAATTTCATCTGTGATCCATTGGTTGCTGAGTAGGGTGTCCTTTAATTTCCATGTATTTAGAGTTTTTTCTGGTTTCTTTTGTCATTTATTTCCAGTTTAATTGCACTGCTTTGTCAGACAATATGCAAGGGATAATTTTTGTTTTCTTGCATATACTTAAGCATGATGTATGTACTACTATGTGGTCTATTTTAGAAATTGACCCATGTGCAGCTCAAAAAAAAATATATATTCAGCTGTGGTTGGGTGGAACTCTCTGTATATGTGCACTAAGTCCATTTGTTCCAAGCTCTGGTTCAGTTCTGCTACTTCTTTACTCATTTTTATCTGCTTGTTCCATCTTTTTGGGATAGGGGGGTGCCAAGATGTCCTGTTACGATTGTGGTATTGAATATTAGATTTTTCATGTCCATTAAGATTTGCTTTATATAGTTGGGTGCTCACGTGTTTGGTGCATACATATTTATGATAGTTACCTCTTCCTCTTGAATTTTTCCCCTAACCAGTATATAGTGGCCTTCTTTATTTTGTTTGATCATTCTTGGTTTGAAGTTGGGACTGTCTGAAAACAGTATTCCTACCCCTGCTTTTTTCTCCTGTGCTGGGGCGTGTAGTATTTTATTCCATCCTTTGACTTTAAGCCTATGAATTTCTTTATGAGTTAAGTGTGTTTCTTGTATACAGTGTATTATTGGATATTTTTTCAAAGTTCACTGTGCCAGTCTATTTCTTTAATTGGTGAATCGAGTCCATTTACACTGATGATTATAAATGAGATGTATTGACTTATGACCGACATGTTATTTACTTACTGATGTTTACTGCTTTTTCTCCTGTGTTTAATTGTTTGCCCTATTTAGTGGGTTCCTTCTGTTCTTGTTCATGGAGTTCTGATCATTTTGGTCCTCCTCTAGAATATCTTTTAGTGGTCTGAGTAGGGTTGGTTTTGTCATCATGAAATTCTTTAGTTGTTCTTAGTCATGGAGGTACTTCACTTCTACATCAAACTTGGAAGAGAATTTTGTAGGGTACAGTAGTCTGGGGTAGAAATTCCTTTCATGGAGTACTTGAAGTACTCTGCTCCATGCTCTTCTTCATTTCATGTTCTGTGAAGTGATGTCTGCTGTTATTTTGATGCATTTCCTTTAAATGTGATCTGTTTCTTTTCAGTATATTGTTCTTATACTGAACTTCTGGGATCTTGACTATTATGTGTCTGCATGTGTGTTTTTATTAATTTTACTGAGAAACAGATAGCAGTGAGAGAGTTTCAAAACTGATTAATAGGACAGTATCAATAATTAATACATTGCATATTGTTATCTTCTTAGTCGTTATTCATAGTACAAGGTGCATACATGATATCCTGTCCAAATAATATTAGTATATATCTTTCTTCTCATTGGATTAAGTGAAAGTAGCTGTATATCTATCCTAACTATATTGTGTATACAGATACCAAACGATGCTTCCTTTGTATCTCCTTTGCTTGTTTAGTTTTGTTAGAGATGGGAATTCAATTGCCATTTAAGTATTGTAGGTGCATGAATTCAGCAAAATAATCCAATATAGTACAGTAAGCCATAGCAGTAGTGGGTTATCTGTAGGACTGGCAATGTCAGAAGTTGTTGACTTGAGCCCTCCACAGCTCAACATATTAATATGGCTTGACTTTTTATACCTCGCTTTTATACTTTTCTGCTGGATTGTTAAGACCGAGATAAAGTAAGACCTATATAACAAGAAATATATCTTTTGTATGTGAAAAGGTCAGTCAAGTCTTCTCAGGATTTATCCTGTTACCCTGTACCACAGTTTACAGATCCTTTGTCAATGTCAGCTATGTGGATGAGTCATGGACACTCCTTGACGAATTTGCTCTATGTGAAAGCCTGAGAGAATGTTTTCTCTCCTTGTGACTCTCTGTAGGCACACTATACCTCATTGATCACATTGCTCTGTGGCCCCATAATCTCCTCGATCAGAAAATTTGGGACACAACTGAGTTACATGATGTTACAGTATAAGTTCTCCTATGTCCTGAGTCTTCACTGAACTTGAAAGGCTAGGGACAAAATGTTGTCTGTCCTTGCAGCCCTTCTTTTTCTCTAATTTTTGGTCTGCAACCTTAGGTTGTTAACCCTCCAGAAAAGAAGCTTATTATTATCCTACAACCTATGTAGTTGAGCTTAACCTCACTTTCTCTCTGAATATCAAATATTTTAGGCATAATATGGAATAGCTATTTTCCATCTAGTATTGATATGTTAAACTTTAAGTCTCTACAGAATATGGAGAAAAAAATTAAAAAATAAAAAATATTTTAAGACTATGAATAAACAATTACATATTTTTGCACAGAAATTTAGAAATCTAACCATATACTTCTTTGTAGCAGGACAGGCCTGTGACTGTTTTTCCTTGTCTCTTTTTTCCATTTATTACCCTTTTTTTCAAAACAAACATTTACTTGAGAGATAGTATGGCAATAATTAGTATGTCATGACAAGGAGTATGTATTTAGAAGACCAATATGACAGGCATTCCAATTGTGACCCTTCTATTACATATTGACTTCTTCAGTGCAGTTGCTTAATTCACAGGTATCAGCATATATAGGTGGTCAGGATTAGAATCCTACCAATTAACTGCTAGTTTCAAAAACCTGCTGATATTTCTCAGGATTATTGCCTTGCCCATCTTGTGCATATAAATGTATAGCTTTGCCCCTGTCATTTTTGCCAGCTTTTCTCCTTGTCTTCTCATTGTCCAATCCTGAAGTTTTCGCTTTTCTTTTAATTGTGTTATACCTTTTTATTTGTATTTTTTCCTTTTGAGTTCTTATACTAGGAAGACTATATGATATTTACACATGTCAGTCTGGTTTATTTCACTTATGAATATATCTTCAAGTGGCATCCACTTAAATATGAATGCTTCAAATTTATCATTTTTTATAGCTGAGTAAATCTCCATTGTATAAAAATATCACATCTTGTCCATCCATTCTTCAGGTAATGGGCATCTTGGTTCTTTCCAAGATTTGACTATCACAAATTGTGCTGCTATAAACATAGGTATGCATATATCACTATGATATGATGTTTTCATTTCCTCCGGGAAAATTCCCAATAGGGGGATAGCTGGCTTGAGAGGGATTTACAATCCTAGTTTTTTTTAAGGAGTCTCCACACTGATTTTCATATGGTTGCACCAGTCTACATTCCCACCAGCAGTGGAAAAGGGTTCCTTTTCCCCCACAGCCTCTCCAACATTTGTTGTTGGTTGATTTCTTTATGATAGCCATTCTTTTTGGTGTGATATGCTATCTCAGTGTTGTTTTAATTTGCATTTCACAGATGACTAGTGATGTGAAGCATTTGTTCGTATATTTATCTGCTTCTTTAATTTCATCCTTTGAGAAGTGTGTGTTCATCTCAGATTCCCATTTCTGATTTGGGTCTTTATTTTTTTAAATTTTATTTTATTGAGAAACAAATAGCAATGAGACAGTTTCAAAACTGATTACTAGGACAGTTTCAATAGTTACCACATTATACATTGTTTCTTCTTAGTGGTTATCCACAGTACAAATACAGACAGGATATCCTGTCCAAATACTATTAGTACAAATCTTTCTTCTCAATGAATTAAGCAAAAGTAGCTATATATTTGGATCTTTAAATTTATGGACCCCAATTTTTTTTTAGCTCTTTATAGATTCTAGAGAGCAAACCTTGGTCTGAGTGCTTCTTAGTCAAGATTTTTTCCAAATTTGTGGGTTATCTTTTCACTTTGTTGGTAATTTCTTTTGACCTGCAAAACCTTCTCAATAAGAGGATGTCCCAGTTGTTAATTCTTTCAAGTATTGCTTGTGTGATTTGATTTGTGTTCATGAACTCTTTGCCTACCCCTATGTCTTCAAGAGTTCCTCCTACTTTTTCTTCCAGGAGATTTTTTTTTCTGCTTTAATGTTTATGTCTTTAATCCACTTTGACTTTAGCTTAGTACATGTTGATAGACCTGGCATGTAGAGAACCAGTTTTTGGCATGTAGAGAACCAGTTTTTGGCATGTAGAGAACCAGTTTTTCAAGCTCCATTTGTTAAAGAGGCTATCTTTCTTCTACTAAGTGTGTTTGGCCCCTTTGTCAAAGATCAGTTGACTAAGTGTGTTTGTAGAGGCCTCTACAACTTCTAATCTATTCCATTGCTCTTCAAGTCTATTTTGTTGCCAATACTATGTTGGTTTTATCACAGTAGCTTTGTGGTATAATTTGAAGTCAGGAATGGTAACGCCTCCTGCCTTGTCTTTGTTGCCCAATATTGTCTTTGTTATTTTAGATCTTTTCTGGTTTCATATAAATTTTAGGAATGATTTCTCTAGGTCTCTAAGGTATGTTGGTGGTAGTTTGATAAGGATTGCATTAAATCTGTACAGCAATTTAGATAGTATGGCCATCTTCTCAATGTTGTTTCTTCCTATCCTGGAGCAGGGAATAGCTTTCCATTTTCTGAAATCCTCTACAATCTTTTTTTTCCAGAGTACTGTGATTTTCCTTGAAATGATCTCTGACTTCTTTAATTAGATGAACTCTAAGGTATTTCATTTCCTGAGCTGTGCAGTGAGACACTGTATCAAATACATTAAAAAATATAGAGAGCTTTATTTCATTCTAGATGAAATGTAAGACGATGTCACATTGATCCTTGAGACACAAATATCCAGCACTAGCTCACTGAAGAGACAAGTTGGATATTGCCTTGCTTTTTTTTTTACAAGTCATTTCATCTTTACATATTTTATATTTGTAGAAATCTTCAAAATCTCAACAGCTAGCGGTGTATTTGATTCAGTTTGCATTTACACTGTGTGCCTCCTCCCAATCCCACTTCTGAAAAGCATGTTAAATGACTTCCATGAAGTTCTTTGATTTTTACATTTATTCCATTATTTATTCCAAAATGAAGTCACAACTCTATTTAAAAATCCAGTATGACACAGAAGTCAGTGTTGGGTGAAAGCATGGGATAAGTTCAATTTATTCTACAACTTATAAGACATGTGGTTTTTGGTTTTTATTCTTTTATTTATTTATTTATTTATTTTACATTAACAGCAGCAATCCCCCATTTCTTGATCACTTTCTCATCATGGGGACGAAATAGGCCACGCCCACCAGTCAAAGAAGGAGAGCTTTACTTCCGACCACATTTGTAGGGTCTTCTGTCCATGGTGGGCTAGCTCTGGGAGGACATCTGGGTATAAGCCATAATGCCACATTTCAGAAAACTGCAGAGTTACATAATACCATAAACTCAGAATTTTCAATTACATGGGAACAATTTAAAACTAACAGAAATTGGAGAGGAAGGTATCTTACAGGTGACACTCAAAGGGAAAAGGGGGAAAATTAAATGAAAAAATTAATTAAAAATGAAGACCACTTAAAGGATTAAAGTATTTATTCATAATGCCACATTTATCCTATTCCCTTTAAAAATGAAGAACTATTCATGTACCCAATTTGTAGATACAAAACTGTATACAAATCCTATGGCGCACATAAAGGCCTTGGTTACAGGTAAAACCCTGACATGAGGATTCTACAATTCCTGCTTCAGTATCTATGGTTTATGAAGTCTGCTTTATAAAAATAATACCTGGAATTATGTTTAGTCTTGCTGAAAACATTTAGAAATTATTTTAAAAATATTACTAAAATTCTCATTTATTCTGTGACTAAAAAATACTCTAGGTGGAGAGGAAGTATAAGTTGTAACCAATTTTACCAGCATGACAAATTCATAACTTACTTTGGCAGGGTCTTCCAGTAAGAAAAAAAAAATCACTGTAGTCCTTACATTATCATTCTAAGTTGTGTATTCTTCCAAGGATAATTGTCCAAAATATTCATCAATACTCAAAAAATATTTTTATAAAATGGTAAAAAATCAGAAAATACTAAATGTCTTGGGTATACAATTGAAAGGCTATTCTTCTGACAAAATAGGGCATATTCATTTCAAA
>NW_004524803.1:3464302-3469908 GCF_000260255.1 Octodon degus | reverse complement strand
TCTCCTAAAATCTTGTTTTGAGATTTTGTACCATTGTTTTTATTTTTTTCTTTAAAATAAAATATCTGATGTAAAAAAAAAATTAAAACAACCTTGCACATCAATAGCCAAGCAGTGTTCATAAAAAGAAAAGAATGGTATTTAGCAGTCTGTCCATCTCTGCATGTGTTCTCGAATACTTACTGAAGGCCTTGGTTCTTGTTTCTTTTTCTCTGGCTTCTCCTTTGCTTCTAGTTCCATGCTTTCTTTATCAATAATTGTAATTAAGGTATTACATCTCCTTGGACTCACTGAGTTATAAATGTAAACGTACACAATGAACTTGTATTTTCCATGTACAAATTGCCTTGATTTCAATTTTTAAACTGTGGTATGTTTTAGATGATAACATATAAAGATAATTTTTCTTTATAAAAAATCTGTTCATTTTCAAGACCAAAAAATTCTAATGTTCAGAAGTTTTTATTCAGATTCTAGTTAATATAGATAGCAAAAATCAGTCCTGCCATATGCAGTGGTGTTAGAACTTGTATAACATGAAAGAATGTGACTAATAAACTGACTTTTAAGTGATGGGTATGGATATTTTTCTAAGAAAATTAATACTACAAAATATTTTAACAGAAACCTACTTCAAAGATTTGTTTAAGTTAGCTTAAAGAATATATTCATTGTAGGACAGCAGTGTAGCTCGGTGTTAGAGTGCTTGCCTAGCATGCATGAAGCCCTGAGTTCAGCAGCCAGCACCACCAAAATTAGAAGAAAGAAAAGAAAAGCGCTCATTATTCTGAACTTGGCTACATGACAGGAGAAACACTGCACACTCAGCACTGCAGTTCTAGGTTGAAGAAATCACGTAAGTCTGAACTGAGTGTGAACGCATGGAGCCTCTTCCTTGTGCTCATCGCCTGGTCAAATCCGAGCTAATGAAATACACAAGCTGGGGCTGGTGAGATGGCTCAGTGGTCTAAAGCACCTACTTGGAACAAGCTTGCAAAAGCAGAGGGGCCGCGGTTCCATCCCCCAGCACCACATGCCAGCCAGCCCCGCCCCCTGGTGGGCTGAGCTGCCCCCCCCACAAATTAATTAATTAATTAAAAAAAAAAAGAAATACACAAGTCAGAAAAGGAGCCACCTCCTCTGTGCAGGTTTTCCTTTGTGCACCTGGCATTTGCAGCTGGAGTGAAGGCGACGCGTGCCTCCCAGCCTATAAAAGTCAGATGTTATAAGGAATATGAATCCTACACAACCTATTTGAAATTCACTTTTGCTACAGTTATAATTAGGTATAAAAGCTGTTTTACAAGTCAGAAGTTCTATCCAGACAACCTCAAATGCCTGCAATAACCTTGTCCTGTAAAAATCTTTCAAGTCCTTATTATTACTATTATTACTATTTGCTGTACTGAGGATTGAACTCAGGACCTTGCATTTGCCAGGCAAGTGCTTATTCTACTGAGCTATCTTCCCAGCCCTTTTTTTTTTTATTGCAGGAGCCCTCATTCTTATTATAAAAAGTACAGGCTCCACTGCTCTGACCTTCCTTCAGAGGGAATGCTAGCCTCTGACATATGCCGAAGAGGCAGGTGAGTGACAGAGACATTTACATTTACAATTTCACAGTGTTTTCCTTTGAAGGAATTTTTAATTTTACCTGCTTACCAGTGCCCCCGAGTGTCACCCGGGCAGTGCGTTTGCTTATGTACCGACTACCCCAAGCATCACCTAGAAGGGCGTCATTTTAACCAGTCAGTTCTTGTTTGCATGAGAGATGCTCCCATTTACCATTTTTATAGTTCATGTTATATTACCTTATTAAATTTAATGAAAAATTGCAGTTTTGATCATCCTTATTTAAATAATTGGGCTGACGTGTGGTTAAATTCTAATTTCCTTTCCTTAAAAAAATTAACTTATGTGACAGAAGATGTATTAACTACTATATTTATTAATATGCAAAATACCTTTCTATCAGGTGCTTTTTTTGACACTTATTCTTCTTTCAATTCTCACCTCTCCCTCAAGCCTGAGCCATAATCTTCCCCGTGTCCTGAAGCTCACTGTATCTTCCCAGAACACAGCCATGAAACAGTTAACAGCTGGAGAAATAGAATGAATGGGGAAGGGGGTGAAAAGATAAATAGCTATTCATATGACTGTGCAACTTATTGGCTAAGGTTTAAACAACACTACTATTTAAAGTACATTTAATTCTAGAAAGCAAATAAGTCACTTAAAATATAAGATGAACTAAATGATGTATCTACCAATTGGTTAGGGCTAATATTCCAAGCACACTCACTGCAAGACAGCTACACATAGACAACCAACCAGGAAACCCAAGCACATGAACACTTGAGTCTTGAAGGTGATAAAATAAATAAAAATTAAAATATAATTATTCCATGACCTACCTGGCTTTCGTGGCTATAGTTAGCAAGCATTAACAGCCATCAGGCCAGGCCTCAATATCCTTGGGCCTCAACCCCTGGGAGTCTGGGCATTACAGGCCGGAAGTTCTCAAGTTTGAAGACAGCCTGAGGAACTTAACGAGACTGCCTTCGAGAGAACAACCAAAACAAAAGAAAATCTACTATGTCACTGTTGCACAAAGATCTGCTCTGATTATTTTGAAAGCATACAGCTGTTGATTGGAGAGGTAGGAACCAAAACTCATAAGGAACAAATTTGATGCCTTTCTCAGGTCATAAAAGAGTTCAAAATAGCCATAAAGCAATGTAGAGCAAAAACGCTGTACCATTTTTATACCTCCCAACATACACAGGAACATTTTAAAGAAATGTTTTGTGTTTATCACAGCGAATGTTTGGCAAGAACTCAATGCACATGAAAGCTTAGAAGCATTTTGTCGCCCAGTCTTCACAAGCCTGTGAAGGATGGATTACTAATGTTATCACCTTTAAGATCCAGTTGCTATGCTTAGAATCTGTTAGTCTGCTTTCTGCCACTGTGACAAAATACCTAAGACAATCAAGTTAGTAAAGAAAAAGGTTTCCATAGGCTCATGGCTTCAGAGGCATTAGTCCTCTGACCCCGCCGCTTTGGGCCTGTGGAAAGGCAGAAACATTACGGAGGGAGAAAATGGCAGAAGAGTGCCTCATCTCATGGCAGTTAGGTAAGAATGAAGCGAGAGGGTGGGCCATAGTGTCCCTGTGATGGCCGAGCTTAGCTGTCAGCCTGAGTGGCGTGGGGCCATCCAGGAGATTGGTAAGGCACACTAACACGAGCGGGTCATCAGGAAAGTGGGTGTGATGCACGCTCTCTTGCCCTCCCTTTCCTGTGCTGTCCCTTGCTCCACTTCTCACTCACTGTGAACTCAGCTCCTCCACAGCCTTCCTGCCATGAGGAAACCAGACTGTCATGGACTGGACATCCCGACACCATAAGCCAAATTGAACTTCTCCTTCAAGCTGTGCATGTTAGATGTGGTGTCCCAGGCACAGGAAGCGCACAGAGCCCCCTCCCAGTGCCCGAGCTGCCTCCCACTGTCCCCACCTCTTAAAGACTGCACCACCACAGAAGAGCATCCTTGGCTGGACCACGTGTGCAACACACGAGGTTGGGGGCTGGGATTATCCACCCCACAGCAGCATCTTGACAGAGTGTAGGAAACAAAAAGTCAGAGTCGCAATGCCAAGAGGGTAGTCATGATGACCTGGGGGTACACGGTGTGTCTGATATTTGGCAAAGCTCCTCTGAGCTTCCTTCATCTCTACAGTGAAGAGTTTTAATTAAATGATCTTCAGGGCATCTTGCACCCCTGCAATACCATCAGCATCTCTAACCTCAGTGTCTGCATACAATGAAGGAAGCTATTTCTTTAATCTTTTGTCATTTGAAAGAAGACGTGCACGCATGCGTCCTCCCACCGTTCGCGGCCTGCCCTCCTCCACCTGTCCCGCTCTGCGTCCGTGGCTCCCGCGGCGCTCGTTAGAGGAGCGCGTGACGTGGTGTAGCTTGGCCGGTGCCCGCTCTCCGCTGGCAGGTCAGCTGGAGGCCCGGAGTAAATGGACGCATCGGATACAGCACAGAAGTGCTTGCACTAGTGAAGGCCTAACGGTCGCGAATCCTTGCGTAAGAACTGACATCGCTGAAATGCATGAATCATAGCAGCAGAGAACTCAGAAGGAACCAAGTCTATTCCATTTCATGTCCGGGGCTATAATAATGGCGCCTATTTCTTACATTTTATGTTTTTTGCCACAAAACACCTTAAATTCACCTTTGTAAAATCATGACAATTTAAGAACATACATATAATCACCCATTTCTTTTATTTTTATGTTTCATAACATATAAAATAGTCTTTCTTTCATTTTTATACTTTATAGCATATAAAATAGAAATCACCAGCAATTTGGTAACATATGAGGCATGAGTATATTTAAATTGCTTTTTAAAATTTCTAACAGGATTATTATTATAATTATGAGTTTCATAAGTCAGCAGCTTCTTTAAAGTTTTCTGGCTCATTTTTTTGGTTTTCTTTTCTTTTCTTTCTTTTTTCCTTTCTTTTTCTTTTCTTTTTTTGCAGAACCGGGGATTGAACTCAGGCCCTTACACTTGCCAGGGAAGCACTTATTCTACTGAGCCATCTCCCCGGCTCCCTGACTCATTTTTCTGAAAAATAAAAAAATGAAACTTTCTTTACCGTATTATATTTAAAAAATAACAATAAAGTGGTAAGTATAAAATTAATATGAATATAGGGACATTATCATTCATTAATGTCACATTTTAATCCTGGTGCTCTGCAGAGACTGTGACTTCTATTTTGTTAACATTCCTTTAAGTCTTTATGAAAACTTTTATGTGAAATTTGATTCTCAACCTTTGTTTTTTTAAGAGCAGAATATATTTATAGAGGGAAACAAAGTTTTGTCTGAGATAGGAACAAAAGGGGACCCAAGTGGGTTACCAAACAACGTGCCTTTTTAGCGATTTTATAGAACATAGCCAAGAGGTGAGGCGGGTCTGAGGTGCAACATGTGGGAACTCACTAGGTGGCATGAGGTGGGACAGAACTGTGGTCCACCAAGATTACAAGTATAGTTGCTCAGGTAAAATTGATTAAATCAAGACCACATGGGGAAGCGAGTCAGGTAGCAAGTTGGTATGAATACAGAACAGAGGCTTTTCCTGGGGGGGAGCTGGGTTAGTGATTCTGGCTTTTCAAAGTGATTGATTGATACTTATTTGGAATCCCAACCCCTAGTATGTGGGTACAGTTGTTTTATCGTTCGTCCCAAGGTCCGGCTCCCAGTGAAGTACCTGTCTCTGCCACAGCTGCAAACTGCAGGGTGTCTTGTTTCCGTTCTGGCTCCTTGGAGAGGAATTAAGATGCCTAGTACATCTAATTTAGCTGCGGACAACAAAACAATTTTATGGCTCTGGCAATATTTTCAGCTGTAATTGCTTAACACTTAACTGAGGTAGATTAAAAGTTTCCAAATTCAGGATCTCACGCAATTGCTAGATTCTTTAGATAGTAAAAAGTACCTACGAAAGATATTTAACAAATTTCATTTGACTTAAATAAGGTTTCACACAAGTGAAAGGCAACAGCTCCCTCTAGTGGCTAAAGT
>NW_004524803.1:3455543-3464172 GCF_000260255.1 Octodon degus | reverse complement strand
ACCAAATATGCCTAGTGATTTTATTTATTTTAATTTAATATATATATATCTTTAATCTGAAACAGGCCCGCTATGCCCTTGGATATTATGTATATTGCATAATATCCAAGGGCATTTAATCAGATGGGAGCTGCTCAGGGCTGGGGGAGGAGCAGGGTGAGCCAGAGAAGCGCCCTGTGCAGTTGGCAGGAACCAGAGCAGCTGCAGCAGAGGCCAAGCCTTAGAGCGCCAGGGTCACGTGGGCTTGCGCTGCCACAGGCTCCCCGTCAGCTCCCCTCTCCTGGCCACTGGTGGGCCTGCCGGATCCCCAGCTGCCACTGACTTACCACCCTCTAGCTGGCTGCCTCTCTTGAAAACCAAAAATCCCATGCTGGGAGAGAAGGGGCAAGGAGGGGAAAGCTGTCCTTCCTGGCTTCAGAAACCCTGAGTCCAAGGGCCAGGACACCTGCTGGCTGCGCTGAGCCTGTTCCTGGGTATCCCGGGAGCCACAGTACCCAGGGCTGCTTTCCAGGCTGCTATTGTCCTGTTCAAAGAATGGAAGCAACAAATACAGAACATAAAAGCTTAACAGTTACTCATGGTGAAGGAGGAAGAAAGAAGTACTGGACTCTGCAGAAGTGCCCTGAAGACAAGAGAGGAGAGAACACACCCTGCATGCAGGGTGAGAGGACAAGGGAGAGGACAAGGGCCGCGGGGCCAGTGGCTACAGCTTTTCTGTCCTCCTCTGCTGTCAGACCCGGGCTGTCCCACGCAGGGCTCTGCCAGGCTTTGTGGCTGTGATGGACAGGTCTCTGTGACTGACAGCTCCTGCCTGATTGTCCAGCCACTTGGCTGTGCCCAAACCTACTGCCTCAGTAGGATTTTGGAAAGGAATAGTGATTTTGTTCACTTGACTGGTCACAAATAGGGCAGTGTGATGTACTGCAGCACTTTCAATACCCAGACTTGAGTCCTGCCCAGCACTGTGCTGCGGACTGTAGGATCCTGAGCAGGTCATTTAGCTTGTTGAGACTCCACTTTGCTGACTGTATAATGAGCCTAACGGTCACCACATTGGCCAAAATGTAATGGGAAAATCCTAAATCACTTATATTTCTAGGTTCTGTATTTTCTTTACAGTAAAGAGTCATAATTATTATCCTTAACTATATTGAGCAGAAAAAAGTTTCATATAAAGTTTTAGTTTCAAGCATAGAAAACTCTTTTCAAGAAATAGTAAAAAAAAAGCTTGGAGAGGCAATGTCACTTGGGCTACTGTGCTCAAGAAGTATTTGTGATCTATGTTTATGTATTTCAAATTCGCAGACAAGAGGGCACAATGTGAAAATTGGTTTATTCGACAAGCACAGTGTCAGATACGCAGTTGGGTCAGCTGACCAATCTCGGCAGGGCGGAGCCCCCTGATGAGACCGTTCACATGAGACAAGGCCTGGCCCCAGGCCTCCTGGGCTTCTCTTCTGCAACAACAGTCTTGTCATCGCTGTGATTTACTGCAGGAAAACATTCTGTGATGCTTGACATTAACAATATGAAAAGGAAAAAGGAAGGAAGCAACTGTATTGGTATTCTGAAAACAATTTTTAATGAATCCATACTTGCTTGTCCTTAGGAAGAAAGCCATTGCCAGAGCAGAGATCGGGAGTGGCCAATATATACATGGTCACCAAGGTAATTTCCTTTGCAGAAATCAACTGTCTTTGCAGGAAAGTGCATGCAGGACCCTTCCCCACACCCCACCAAGAGGCATTCAGGAGTCCACCAAAAGGACTCAGCCTCAGTCTAGGGGTTCATCTTTGCTATGCCTTCTTTCTACCTTCACAATTAGTGATCCTTATTTGAAAGACTGAGGATCTTGGGTGATCTCCGAGTTGGTCCTGCGATGCAGCCTTACCCTGACCTCCCTAAGCTTCCACTCACTTGTTCAGAGCACTTTATTGTATCCCAGACCTCCACCACCTGCTCACCAAGCCCAGATCACACAGTGTGCACAGGCCTGTCCCAGCTCACCCCTTCCCTGGTCTCTGGCCCTTGAGCCACAGGCACTGGCCTCAGTGTCCCTGGCAGCCTCCCACCTGGTCAGCATGCAGTGCAGCCCCTCAGGGCTGTGTGAGCTGTGCTGCGTGTAGGTGCCGTGCACCACTCACACCATCCCCAGTGCACAGAACGTCCTGCCCCAAATCAGTCTCCCACAAGATCACACCCACCTTCAAGTCTCAGTACACAGTCCATGTCATTTTGGCCTCTCAGTTAAGCATAACCATGCTCAATTCAGATGTTAACTGCTGAAAGGCTTAAAACAGCCATGACTCTCAGGCCATGTGCTGTAAGGACAGGCTCCCATCTCCTGCCCTGGCTCATCTCCAATACCTGCCTAGCACCTGACCCTTAACACTTGCATAGCTCATCTCAGCCCAGTCCTTTCAGCCTCCAACTGCAGCGAAGAATAAAGTAAGCAACAAAGAGCATCATCAGATGGTGCATGGTTATCAGTGCTCGAGTTTGAAGAGAAATACAGAGCTGCAAGAGATTTGCAGGGTTCCATGGATGATGCTGACCTGAGGAAGGGCAGAGAAATCCACCAACTGCCTCAAGTTGGGGAGCTCATTCCTGGCATGGGGTTTCTTCCTAGCTGCAATCAGGATAGGGTACTTCTTCCCACCTTGCTAAACAACTAATCAATCTAATGGCAAGAAGTCCTCCATTTATCACAAGAAGCTCAATAACTCAGGTGTTTTGAAAGTCAAAGTTCTGTTCTGCACCTCTTCCCACGTCCCCTTGAATGCCTCAGCATGGTGAGATGCCTTCGTGCTGTCTCCCAGCTCCACACAAGCCCTCCTTCCTTCATGGGCCACATCCCAGTTTTCAGGCACATGTGCTTCTTTCCTTCCATCCCTGTGGCATTGTGTACACTCTCCTGTATCTGGTGCTGATTCTGAAACCTGAAATTGTAACACGTCCATGGCCAGCAAAGAGTGACCTCTGGACTGAGCTGAATTTTGCTTTAGTGATATGGAATCAAGACTAATTTTCTTCCTTCTGAGCCTAAGAAATTCCTTGGCATGTAATGAAATGTCATCATCTTTGGACAAAGAGTTAAGGTCAAAGTGTTTTGGGAAGGCTTTTTTGCTGACAATACTAAAGTTAAAAAAGATTCAAAAAGTCAATTATTTTTAAGAAAATTATATTTAAAAAATGAATTTCTTTAAACAATTGCTAGAAGAAATACAGAATCATTCTCTCTTCCCTGTGTGTCCTCACTCACAGGGCTAGTGATTGAACCCTCGCCCTTCACACTGTGCTCTATTCCCAGGTTTTCTACTCAGTTTTTACTTTGAGGCAGGATCCTGCTAAGTCACTATGTTGACTAAGTCACCCTAGGTCTGAATTTGACTCCTTCTGCCTCAGCCTTCTAGAATGATTTGTGTTCATAGAGATCACTTTTATAAATCCAGTACAGACTTTGGATAATTTTGTGTATTTATTTTTATGTATTTAGTACAGAGTCGACAGGATCTCACTACACAGATCAGACTTGCAGTGATCCTCCTGTTTTCAGCCACCCAAGCATTGGGATTACAGGCTCGCACCACCACACCCAGTCTCAGTTGTGTCTCAGAGTGCCCCGCAGGTGGAGGCAGCTTGGCATGCCGGGGATCGAACCCTGGTCTCTGGGCCTGCATGAGCAGGCACTTTAGTCCTCACAGCTATCTGGCCTGCCCTACTCCGGATAAGTTTAGATGGCTGAAGTAGGCCCATAGAACACCTATATTCTTTGGTCTTTCCAGTTAATGCTTTTGTTATTTGAAAATATTTCAACAAACATGTAAAGAAACTAATTGAACACCAGGTCTAATTATTATTACACTGCAACTGAATTTGTTGTGATAAAACCTCAGTTAAACTAAAACCTGCTCTTAGAAGTTGCTCTGAAGGGATCACTGCTGATTGGCCTCACCCTCTCAGTACCATTCACAGGATAGTTTTGAGTCTGTCACTAAGTTTAATGATCACAGCGCAAGTCTAGCTGTGGCTTAAACTTCAGAATTTAGTACGTTTACAAAGGTACTTGAAGACTTGTTTTAACACAGCTGTTTCGTAGCTCTTGTACCTTAGCAGCCTCAGTGAAATCTATGTATGTGCTTGGCAGTACTACCATGCTCAAAAACAGAAGTTTCCTTTGGTCCTACTCATTGAGGCTCTGTATACTACGCTACTACAGACATAAGCTCTATTTATAAATGAGAGGCAGAAAATGAATCTGAGGGCCTTAAGAAAGTACACAGGACATTAGTAAGTGCTTCAAGCATACAGCAGCATGTATGGACAGATGAAAAGCAGTGAGAAAGCAGACTGGACTTGGTTTGGTGTCCACCTCAACCCATGTTCTATAACTGCACTAGCGTAAGAAAACAATGAAGACCAAGCTTAATTTGTCTTTCCACCTACATGGAGGTGCATATCTGCATATTCAGTGGCTACACCCACATACCCCAGATACTCAAAGTGCTTCAGTCCTGCATCCATTTATTTCTCAGAGTGTATCATCATAGTGACATAGAAAAGGGAAGGAATAGAAATGCCAAGCTTCTTTGTAAGTATATTGTCAAATATAAATAGGGCCTAGATATATCATATTAGTCATTGCTTCGGAAAAACAGAGATTTTTATACTTTCAGATCAGTTACTTTCTTATTAAACCTTAACGTTGCCAATATTGGTTTCGTGTAATGAAAATACAACATTCTTGATTTACTGGAATGTGATGTGTGAAAAAAACAAACTGAAGGTTTTTATTTTTATTTTTTTATTTTTTGGCTAGTCCAACATGTGTTCATCTGAATGAGGAAAATGCTTCCAGTTTAATATAAGTCCTTCATAAAGCAGAGTAAACTTATGATAAAGTGAGTGGTCTTAGTAAGTTTTCCCATCTTCAAATGTAGGCCTAACAGAAGAATGACTACAGGAGACCAAAGCCCACACAGATAATCTCCTGTGGCTATCATCTCACATGGGACTCTCTTGTATTGCTGGATTCTGTCACAAGCTGCCATGTTTCCAAGGGCTGAATGGTGTCTTTACAACGACCTGTGTGAGGAGATTAGAAATCCTTCATTCTTGATCTTACATGGTAAGCACTGTATATGATTCTTCATCACATTTTTGTTCAGAACATAGTGCCACAGGTCACGTTTTTCTCAACGATCTGTATAGTGACTTTTGCTCTATAATTATAAACATATTTGCACACATAATGCATTCACATTGACACAAGAATATGAAGTATAAAGATTATAAGAAATTTTATATGTGATACCAGGCCCATGCAGACTATAGATGCCAGTCCCAAGACTGCTGAAGCAAGAACACTTGTCTGATCATGAACAATTACCTTCTTATACTCACAAAACTGGAAAACGAAAGTTAAGAATATTAGGAAAGTTGACTGAATCTAAAAAGAATCACATATTTCAATTGTAGTATATGTGCTGCCGAAGCAAGCACAGAATCACATATTCCAAATAACAAACTTTTTCTCAGCTCTTAGGATTTTCTATTTGTTAAACAAGCTGTAAATTCTCTGCTTATAGTCCTATAGTACCTGAAATGATGTTTTAGGTAATAAGATTAATAATAGCAGTTACCAGGGCCGGCGAGGTATCTCAGCAGACTAAGTGCTGGCTTAGGTAAGCACAGGGGCCAGAGTTGAATCCCTGGCACTGCATGCCCCACCATCCCCACCCTCAGGTGCACTGAGCTGGCAATGGAGTCCAGGCATGGTAGCGCACACCTGCAATCCCAGCACTAGGGAGGCTGAAAACAGGAGGATCACTATGAGTCTGAGCTGGGTAGTGAGATCCTGCACACATAAACACACACAAAAATAAATAAATAAATAAATAAATAAATAAATAAACTACTATGAATAATAATAGTAGTTATTTTTGTAAATGTTGAGAATTTCATAGACAATTTTGCAATGTAACACATAAAATTATTATTATTATTATGAGGTACTGGAGATTGAACTCAGGATCCTGCACTTGCCAGGAAGGTGCTTATTCTACTGAGCTATCCCCCGGGGCCATAAAAATTATTTAGGATAAAGTAGAAAATACTATGAAGAGCCGCTGTGCTAGTAGCTACCTGTAATCCCAGTGCTGGGAGGCTAAGGCAAGAGGGTCACGGTGAATTTGAGGCCATCCAGGACTGCATAATGAAATCCAGTTGAAAAAGATAAATATCACTAAATTAAATAATATCTATACCACATTCTAAAATCATATGTGAAAGGAATCTCTAATCTTAAATTACAACAGTGGGACTTAGCCTATGATTATTGGTGAATTCAGTTCTTCTAATTCACCATTCCAAAAATTGGGGATACCAATGATGCCTTTCTTATAATTCTCAAAATCCTAAAGGTATGGCATCAGTTTCACTGTGGTCACATCCCACTCCCTGATTAAATTGATTAAATTCAGTATCAATTTTGTAGCATATAATTGACTTCTGGAAACAAAGATAAAATATATATTTTTACCCCTGACAAATGCATTCCTGTAATATGTGTAATCTTTTCTAAGAAAAATGAATTCAACGTGAGAGTGATGGCTCGTGTTGAGTGTGCTGGTCCCAGCTCTCTTGCCTACGTGACCCCGCCTCAACTGCCCTCTTCTTCCTGTGATCCTGTGGTGTTGTGAAGATCAAGGGAGATCTTTTATGCAGAAGGTGACTTTGTAGTCTATAAGCTGTGACGCTTGTTGTCACTGCTGTGTGTGTTGACAGTCACCTCCCCTGCTTCCCCCTACCCTCGACTTCCTTTCCATTCCTTTCAGTGGTCCTCCTACCTCAGCCTCCTAAGCAGCTGGGAAGGCTTACAAATTCTTACTAGACAGAATAAACAAATTCAACATGGTTACATGCCTCACACTGACACTGCAGCAAAGAACTGACAAATACACAGGATGACACACCCAGGAGACTGTATCATCAGTGCGAATGCCTTCTAGGATGATGTTCCTACAATGGGGGGAAGTGCCTAATAATGCATTTCTCGTGGAACGCCGTTAAGGATGCCTGGATCATTCCACCGCACAGCCGTGACTGTAGGGCTGTCTGCATTCCTACTTTACCATAATAGCTAAGCGAGCATGGAGCTTCCTGTCAGTCATGGACCCCAAACGTGGTCCACCCATAGCACAAACACCTGATTTCTCTTTATTCTAAGCTAGTAAGACTCTGAGGAACAAGTGTCCAGCCTTAAAGCAGGGATTAGCAAACTAAGAGAAGTTTTCAGGGCAGCAAGGAAAAGCTCTTGGCCCACCACAGCTGCCCTGGCCCCAGGCGAATGAGGAAGCTGCCCCATATGGCCGTGCTCCTGCGACTGCTGCTCTGGCCACTTCACGATGGAGGTAAAGTGAGAAGCACCGCGGGCTCTCCTTCTCCCCTGAGAAAGCATCTCCCCAAAGGGCCTCTCTTTCTAACTGCAGTCCCTGTCTTGTTCACTTGGCATCTGCCTAGGAGGCACTTCCAGAGGTGGGAGAGTCCTGGGTGTCTTGTGAGCACTGAAGCCCTAGAAAATAAAGAGGCATTTGAATCTGTTTGGAAAACAGAAAAGCAATATGGGCAAAGTGAAAAATGAAAATCACGCTAGAACAAAAGCATGAAAATAGCCATTTTATGTAAATGGATTGGTAATTTACTAAATAAGGATCAACAACAATATAAAAAACCCTTAAATCTTATGACTTTTAAATCAGTAAAACAGAGAGAGAAAGAACATTATTGCAGAGAATAAAAGGTTCTTTTTTCAAATCCTTCTCAAACTAATTGCAATGTTTTGCTGGGGGAAGGCATTCTTGAGAGCTTTTGTAAATTTTAAGGTAACAGTAGCTGTTGATATTAGACCCCAACAGTCAGATCAGAGCAAGTACGGTACTTCCTTATGCTTCTAAAAAGTAGAAAATGACCCTCCTTCTATATTCATGGCCTACTTCTCTCATGACTTGTTAAACAAACAAACAAAAGAAAAACAGTTCTTACAATTAGAGAATTTGGGATGAAGACCTTCCCCAGGCTGCAAGTCTAGTCTGCAGCCAATTTCTTTCTTAGACCATAAGAGTGAAGACAAAGCTCAGTTTCTCAAGAGGTGCTGTGCGGCAACAGTAATGGAAACACTTCACTGATAGAAAAGCTAACAGTTTCCACATGTGGAAAACTGATTTAACTAGCTATTAATGCAGATTAAAAAAATTATTACCTTTAAAAAGCATTTGTAGTATTTTTGGGTAGAAATATGCAATACAGTGCTACATGTGCTTCGTTATGGGGCAACTCCTAATTATTGGAGAGAAAGACATTTTCCTTAGAAGTAATTTGCTTGGTTCTTCAGTAAATCTTTTTTTTTTTTTTCAAAGTTTTATTGAAATAGTCTTCAGTAAATCTTTTTTTTAATTGTTCATTTTTATTTTATTTTTTTTCAAAGTTTTATTGATAAACAGATAGCAATGAGACAGTTTCAAATCCAATCGGAAGTACAGTTTCAACAAATAACACACTGCATATATTCTTCTTAGTGGTTAATTGCTGTACAAGAAGTGGACTTGTGATCCTATTTACAAACACCATT
>NW_004524803.1:3422552-3450996 GCF_000260255.1 Octodon degus | reverse complement strand
CACACTCACCGGACCTGGGCTAGGACTGGGTCTGGCTGCTCCCGGAACTCAGCAGACTCTTCAGTAAATCTTGAGTGTTTCCTTCATATGCTTTTGGAGGCAGTGTGAGTAAATGTGGGGAATTCATTTCTAAACAGGCTTGGGCTGGGGCTGTCACTCTTGGATCATCACACACTGCTCTAACTGTACTTTTATTTTGCTTGGAAAATAATTTATACATTGAGTCTATTTTTGCTCTATAAACATCTACACAAAGTTCCACATACCAATGAATAAAAGCAGAATATTTTCATGCTCTCTGTGGAGGAGGAAGATCTTCCCATCTGGTTCAAAAAGTGAGTCAAGATGTAGAGCATTTAAAATCTGAGATGTAGACTATGGTGATCTGGGCTTAGAATTTTTGTCCAAAAAAAAAAAAAATCTAAACATGAAGAGTGATGCTAACTCTCACTGTGTGATTACGCTGCTTTCCATTCTGAAGCATGAATACTGATGGTGCTTCTTTTTAGGGACAGTGAAGGTTGTGGACACCTCCAACTGCAGTGGAATCTCAAGCTTAAAAGACTAACTTTTTACAGTAAGAAGTTTCAAAAAGGAAAAACACTGTTTTTCTCTTTGGATTTGTAGTTCATTTAAGAACCTTAAATTTTAATGCCTTCTTTGCTAATAACTCACAAAATTTACCTGCCAACAATTAAGGGTTCTTGAAACTCAATTGTTTTGGTCTCTGGGGACCTTGCAATCCAACCTCCCTCTGGGGGAATGAGTAAAGGATGCTGACCAATGCAGTTACTAAGGGATGAAAGCCAAGCTGGAAAAGCTCTCCAGTACCAAGGCAAAGGCCTCTCAAGCAGACAGGCTTAGAAGGGACCTAGCAGAACTGTCCACTTATGGGGAATTCTGATAGTTTATATTAACAAAGGGAATTCACTGTATGAATCTTGTGGGGGGAAAGGAGAACACTTTATAGGAACACTTAAAAATTATGTTAAAGATAAAATGAAACAATGAGCACCTTCTTTCTAATTGCAATTCTTGGGAAAAGTCACAAGCACTCTGCCCCAGAGTTCCTGTACTTTGACTTTTGCAGGAGTTGCAGGTGGACAGCCTGATGACTTCTGCAGCACTCACTGGGCAGCTCTGGGATCACCTGAAGCCACCCAGCAGGGCCACACCCTTTCGCTGCCCTCATTCCAAGATAACCCTGTAGAGTACATCGCCATGTATTTACCTACCTGGTCTCCCTTAGCTACACCAGAACTTGTGAGATTGCATGGAAGTGGTGTGGAAGGTGGCCCAGGGTAAACCCGGCTCCCAGGAAGCACATCAGCGACAGGAGGGGTGTCGCCACCGAGCCCACTGCCCAGGACCACGTGTGGTACCTTGTCGGCCTGGGGGCTGACCGTGGTGCCATATCTGCAGTAGGTCACGAAGTGCTCACAGTTGTTCCACAGCAGGCTGTAAGGGCACACGCCCAGCCGCTCCTCCGCCCTCTGAGCCACCTCCTCATTGAGCAGCGCCTTCTTCTGCAGGGACTCGTCCAGGTGATTGACCAGGACGTCGGCCCCGTAGGCAAAGTCCTCTACTGTGTCCACGCGGATGCTGGCCACCTTGACCACGACGCCCAGGAGGAGACGCTGGTTGGAGACCACCTTCTGGGTGCGCTTCTCGTCCGGGGTCAGGGCCAGCAAAATGTCAGGCATGAGGTGGGCTACGCGGTTGTTGCCCAGGTAGATGCCATAGTGGGTCAGGTGGGTGCGGGGCACCTCCAGCACGTCCCCGCGGAGGAAGGAACTGACTTCATAGGACCGGCTGCTTCTTTGGTCTTCTCCCTGAGCTCCCAGACTGAGAAGCTTTAAATTGGAGAGGAGCAGCTTGTCTAGCAGTAAGGAGACCGCGTCCAGCACGGGGCTCTTCATCCCGCGGAAAGAGCGACTTTCCAAAGCCGTGCCGCTGCGCAGTCCCGAGCCCGACTGAGGGTGTGCTCGGGTCAGCGGTGCGCGCTGCTTGTCACAGCCAGCCAAGCCGGGCTCCCGGTATACATAGACTGCGGAGCAGGGAGAGGGCGGAAAGGAGAGAAGCCAGAGATGGGGGTGCTGGGAAGGAAGAGGAGCCGGACCCCGCGGGAGCGCGGGAGAGCACCAAGGAGCTGGGCAGGGTGCAGTGCGGCGCGGGCCCCAAATGGCCTGGCCGGGATTTTATTGCCGTCGAAGATGTGTATATGGGAGGGGGGTGTCAAGTGCGGTCAGGACCCGGCGAGAGCAATGACTGGGCGGCACTGAGGGCTCGAACTCTGCGGGAGGCCGTGGGGGCCGCGGGATCGCGGGGACCTAAGCTCTGCGGCCTGCTTCGGGACTGGAGGTCTAGGGAGCCGCGCACGGATTCTCACTGGGCGCGCTCCGGGGGCTTCTGATCTTGGATGAAAACATCCCCTCCCAGGGCTCATCCCGCAGACCGACCTACAGTTTGCCTGTACTCCACAAGGTGCGCGCGCCGGGAAACTTTCAGTTCTTTCCTGAACGGATCTCTTGCCTTTCTAGCTTTGGAATCCAAGTGCTTCCCGGGGATTCCGGGGCTGCTTTGCACCCGGGGTTCCCTCATCCCCGAGCCCTCTGTCGCAACTCGAGTTCCCACGAGGTCGCGGGCACCCGCAGCCCTATGCGCGCACCTTCCAACTGTGGGCAGCGGAGCCCAACTTGCCCTGGCGCGGGGAATTAGGGTGCAGTGCGGCGCGGGCCCCTAGTGGCCTGGCCGGGATTTTATTGCCCTAACGGCATGACAACCTATTACGCCATTAATGTCTGTTTCCCCGGTGTGAGGGCCCCAAGGTTCCCGCTCCGGTCCGGAGGTGGCGCGGAGGGTCCTGCGGAGACCCAGGGTGCGAACGTGAAACTCCACGTGCCAAGGCTCCGCGCCGCGCCCCGGCGGCCGCCCACGCAGATGAATGGGCTTTACCCGAGCGGTCTTCGCGAGCCTGCAGAGGGCAGTCGCTGGAGGGTTGTTGAAGCGAATCAGACATTGTTTATCTGCATCTAGGGGCAGCATACTAGCTCACAGGCTTCCTTCATTCCGGGGACCCCTGGAAAAGGTCGAACGCGCCATCCAGACCTTCGCGGGCTCTTAACCTTGCATCAGCGTTCAGCTGGCGAACACAGGCGGAAGCAGCACAGATTCTGGCAAAGCGCCCTTGCTGGAGCCTCTAGCGACACAGGCCAAGAAAGGCACTTGGTAGTGAGACGTTTCCCTCTCTGGTGGTCACTAGCGGCTTATAATGTTGGCCTCCAACCTGGATTATTTGCAGGGAATAAAAGCACGGAGAAATGACTGGACACTTCCTGAAGACGTTTGGAGCAGAACATAATTAAGAGGGTCTCCCTTGTACTCAGTGGTCTGGCTCACCCTCCTGGTGTCCTGGGTGCAGTGTGCTGCTGGTTTGCATTTGAGTTTCTCCCCCTCTTGCTAGGGTGGGTGTTTTGACTGCCTGATTAGCAAGGGGAACCTCTTCAAAACGGAGGTGATCTCTGGAGGAGGCGAACTGGTGCATTTCTGCTGCCTCAGAGATGAATGGGGTAGAGGGTGGTTGTTAGATTTGCTGAAGATTATGTTTGCCTCCGTGGTATCCCGAGCTTTAACCCAACCTATTATGCCATTAAATAAAATTTTCTCAAAAGAACTGCCCGCAAGCAGCCCTCTCCGCTGCAGACCTGCTGGGCCTTTGGCCCAGGACCACCCTAGGTTTTAAGTGAGGAATCTTCATTTCCCTGTTGCTGCCCTACCTTAGGCCTGGAGGAGGGGTCATGCCTGCTTTTCCATTGAAAAATCTGTGACAACCAGGGAGCTTTTGTTAGGGAGACTGCTTGCCTTCTCCCCTCTGTCCACCACCCTGGTAGCCTCACCTTGCAGAAATCCGGTTCTTGTAATGCCTTCTCAATGCTGCATTTATTTCTGTCGCTGAGGGGTCAGATTTTGTCAACTCCCTAGAGGGTGCCTGCCTAAACATACTGTACTAACAGGTTCATGGGCACAAACTGTATCTGTTTATCTTCCATGATAATATGTGAATGTTCAAAGTTCTTAAATACACACAAGTAGTGACTGTGTCTGACATGGTGATTCAACAAAGTCCTGAACTTTCCTGGGCATCATGTAGATTCCTAGGAGCAGTCAAACCTCACCTTGGCCTCCAACCTCCACTTCCCTTCCCACATGCAGGAGCCACCACTGCACTGTGGCCACCTGTGGTGAGTTTCCTGGACCTGCATCTTTCTAGTTGTAGAGCTCAGCTCTAGGTCACTTTCTCCATGTTACCCAGGCCAAGAGGTATTCAGGTCTCAGTGCAAAAGGGCCTGAAATTATGGCCCTCAGAGCCTCTCTTCTTTGGAAGGAAAAAGATTTTCCTGTCAGGACCCAGGATAGGGAGGAGAGGGAGAGGCCAGTGGAGGCATTTGGGAAGGTTACCGATTTTCCATCTGTGGACTCCTTACCTCTCTAGAGCCCCTTGTGCCTAAGAGAAGTCTGTGGAACAGAGGATGTAGGTACTCATTGTGATATGCTGCTTGCATACACACTGACCTACACATTTGTTCCTGTAGTCCTCATAACAACCACAAGAAGCTGCAGCTCTGTTTTACTTAGGAGGAGATTGAAACTGGAGACCCTGCTGGGTCCCAGTGCTGATGTGCGGACCTGGACTCAGCCTCAGGTCTCGTTTACTCCCAGATCCTTACCTACCCCAGGGAGGGCCTGCCCTTCCAGCAGCCCACCCACCATTTACTGAGTGCCTGCTGTGTGCCCCTTGCCAGTCACTGCAGGTCTGGGAGTTTAATAAAATAGCCTTTGGTTTAAATCCCATGTCCTTGCTTTGTTGTTTGGACTTCATTTTTCTAGTGCTGTGGGGTCCATATTTTGGTGTCACCTGTTTTCCTAGGATAAAAAGAAAGGGCTGCTGAGGTTCTGGTTAGTAGTATGCCCTGAAGGTCCCTGCACATGAATGGCTCTGGTCTTACATCCTCCTTTAGGATGTGAACCTGGGTGGTAGGAACGCAGTGACTCAGCTAAGGCAGAGTCAAAGGCAGAGCACAGTCTCTGTGTCCCAGAGTTCTTTTGTGTTAGACTTTGTCTTCCCTGTGCCAGCAGCCTGATGAACTAATTCGATTTCCTAAACTGCATGGCTTTAAGTTCTTGTCCCCCTTTACTATTATCATTATTACACTAACTTAGGTCACTGAATCACTGGGCTCACGAATAATGTTTATTTTCTTTGTTTTTCTTCTGGGCTAGCTATCTTTGTGTTCACTTACATATGTTCAGGTCTGGCCTCCAGCTGGCAAGCATAGGTCCTAAGTAGCTAACTCAAGGGGTGGGGAGAATGAAAGCTTTCATGGAATTCCTCTGGAAAGCAGAAGAAAAGGAGCAGGCACCCTTCCGTAGAGCCTCCTCATACCAGGAGTGCGGCATGGACTGTTAGGCCCATGGGAATTAGTTGCCTCCTGGGAGGAAAGTATACCTAGCTTCCTCTCTGGTAGGCTGCACCTTATTGAAAGGGCTTCCCTCATTTGCATTGTCTCTAGAATATTAACAGAAAGGAGAAGGCAATACAAAAATATACAGGGAAGTAGTATTTAACTATTTTTGCCAATAGAAAAAGGGCATTCTCATCTGGCATAGCTGCCCACTCCTGCAGCCTCAGCATTTTGTGTGGGGGGGGTGCGGTGAAGCAGGAGAATCACAAGGTCCTCAGCTTGGACAATTTATTAAGTTAGCAAGACCCTCTTTCAAAATTTAAAAGGGCTGTGGATGTAATTCAATCCTTAGTAATGGCCCATGTAAAAATATTTTTTAAGAAGTAATGATTGAACTGAATCTAAATGTGTAAGTAGACATTCAGGAAGACAAGAATACACTGTACTTGAAAGCATTGAAATAATTGAGTATTAAAGCATTTAATTCCTTTTAGGAAATTTATCAGGAATAATTTAAATAATGCTTATCTTCTTGTCATATGACTCAAATACAAAGCTAACATCTGTTCTTACTTTGGGAAATTGTAACTCTTCTGAGTTCAAATTAGGTCCCAATATTTTATCACTTGCAGTTCCAGGGCCATGAAGTGCTATAATCTGAGTTTCCTTGATGAGAAGCTCACTTCAGCAGCACCGCTTCCTGTACGACCTGCTTTTCAGGGCAACCCCCCTCCTCACTGATCTCCATTTGGAGCTTCCTCTTCCAGCTTCCCACTCTGGTGGACCTGGGCCTCCTGCAGCAGAGGCTGTCATCGTTCCTGCGTGCAGCTGGCTTGTCACACTGCAGAGCTAGTGCCAGCCTTACTGGCTGCCTTCCGCACTTGCATGTCGGCGGGTTCCCTCTTCAGTTACCCACTTTTGCTAAAGGCCACCAGAGTGTTTACACTAGGAGCCCCCTGAGACAACGCAAGTGGATGCTTTCCTGTCTGTGAGTGAAGTAGACAATCCGTGCCTGGTGAGCAGTCACCAACTGACTTTGAAAGAGGTGTTGTGATTAGTCACTGGTATGCACCTGTTCTTCCTGTAGTGACTTGGGCATGAAGAATTAGCAGTGAAGTGTGTGCTTTGCGTGATTATTCAGCTAATGCACTGTGGTAACTACGGTCAGAACAACACTGCTGCGGGAGGCTATTATCTAACCAACACACGGTAACTGTAATGGAGGCATTCAGAGTGATATAGGTGGGGCTGCCAGTTTTGCTCAATATTGAAGTCATGCAGGTAAATTTTTGTCCTAATTTTTATTTTATTTTATTTTTTTTGCACTACCAGGGATTGAACTCAGGACCTTGAACTTGACAGGCAGGCACTTATGTTGCTGAACTATATGCCTGGACTTCCTGCTTTTTATTTTAGACAATGAAAAAATAATTTCTTGAGATTTTACCATCTCAATAGACAATGAAGTACCAAAACTGAAATCTGTCTTAGATTGTATTATATCTCCAAAGGAAGATCATTTAAAGTTCTATCTGTTCTCCCATTCTTTATCTTGATGATACAAGGTTAGTATTACTACTTTGGTGAGCAGTATTTTATGTATTATAATGATGTCCTCATTGCTCTATTTGTATTCACTTCAAAAAAACAAAGATGCATGTGGCAAACCACCTGAGCAGCTCTCCTTGAAAGAAGAGCAAGTGTCTCCATTTTGACTGAGCCTGACCCTATTTCCTTGTATTGATATATACAGAGCTGGCTAGGACTTCTCTTTGCCTTTTCAATTGGCCTTAAGCAATGTATATTGGTCTAACTGAGGTGCTGGTGATAGTTTTTGAAGATGGCATGCATGTTTCCCTTGTAATCTACACCTGCTGCTCTCTAATGTGAGCCTGGTTAAGACAGGATGCTGAGCCCAATGCTCCATGCAGCCCTCTGGGATCGAGCCTCGAGATAGAGGCTATGACTTCCTGGGGCTTGAAAGATTACATCAGAGCTGAAGCACCAGACCCCTGAAACATTAGATACTATCTCAGTAGCATAATGCAAACTACTTTCTTTGCATATCCTCTCTGCATGTGACAGTGGTAGATGTAGGCCTAGCTCAGCTCACAGTACTCACCTACTTCCCACAATTCTGAGTCATTCCTCCTCAAGTCACTCCTCCTCCACTAAATAAAACCTGGGTGCAGCCCTGGATCAGCCTCTTTGCTCCGGAAAGCCATCTTTGTGACTGAACTCAAGGCCCCTTGGCTCCCCAATAATTATAAATATGTTTTAGTGTCTTTACTTTCACCATGGGTTGCACTGGGAGTAGTAGATTGGAATTAGCTTGGTGGGATTCCAATAACATGTCTTTAGGATTACAAATATTGACTTCTTGGACCAACATGAGAACCTGGAGGGGACACCTACAGATGCTAAGAAATACATATAGTTCTCCAAAGAGTTGTCAATGATTGTCAGATGTATCATCTACTTGTTATCTATTTCTAGATGTCACATTGCTATATTCAAAAAGACTTTTATGACATTTAAATTTATACATTTAGGAAAGATGTCATTGCTTTCTTTGAGCTATTACCATATTGCATTAATTATAGTATCATGAATGTCAGCATATAATTCTGTTTATAAACTTAAAAAATAAAAGTACCTATGACTTCTACAAATGGAAGTTATTTTAAATGTCAATTGTTTGATATGTCTGGCATTAACTTGCAACAAGAAATTGGAACATTAAATTCCTTCTCTTAGTGACCTCTCCTCAAAAAGCAGAATGCAGAGCCCTTACTTGGACGTTGACATTAATAAAAGGTAAAAAGCTAAATATTTACATGTATTCCAAGTAAGCCTTTTGAGTGTTAATTGCCCATACAAAAATATGGAAAGAAAGGAGCTTGATAACTAGTAATCACAATTTATAAAGTACAAGCATGTAATTCTAAAGCTTCTAGAGGCAGTATGTCTTATAAGCAGGTCATTGCCATTCACAGCAATGGACACCAAAGCAATATGTGTAGGTTTTGTTGTTTTTTTTGTTTTTGTTTTTGTTTTTTTTTTTAGATCAGGAGGCTAATATAAAACCAAGACAGCCTGCAGCTCCTCAAGACTCTAGCTTTATTCCCATTGGCCACTTGGGTCTCTTGCAGTGGCCCATCTTGCATGCAGGACATGTATTTTCCTTTCTTCAGGGCACTTTTTTTTTTGAATAGTTCTTTTCCAATTCTTTTCTTCCTTTTTTATCATTACTAAAGGTTCAACTTTAACATTTCTTTTTGTGGTCTATCCAATTCTTTGAGCAAGACAGTAAGAGTTTTGAAAGGACTGCTGGTTACTACAACAATTAGTAGCAGTACTAAGGATTAAACCAGGCCCTTTGTACTGAGTTACAAACTGAGCCCTTTTTATTTTAGGACCTCATCTTGCTAAATTGCCCATGCAGGCCTTGAAATTGCAACCCTCCTTCCTCAGAGACGGGATTATAGGCATGCACTATCATACCCAGCTCTGCTAGAAATTCAGGTTGGCATTATTCCCCATTTTTATTACTATTCTCATTATTTTCAGAAAAATTCTGTTCTGCATTACATTTCCCCCACTTTTTGTCTACTTCCAGCCAAGAATAGACTCATCTTGGTGAGTTCAATCCCCGGTTCCGCCAAAAAAAAAAAAAAGAAATAAAGAGCATAACATTTATCTGGGACTAACTAAGGTTAAAACTAAGGAAGCACAAATTCAAAGATCCTTACTATGTGTCTTGAAGCCTAAAGAAAATAGAAGCTGATTTAAAATCCAAAAGCACAAAAGGGCTTGGCAGTTACATTATTTGTTAGAGGAATGATGGCCAGTGCTGGTGTTGGCAAAAGGTAAGCTGTTTTGTAAGAGAGAGGTCGGGGCAGTCTGAGCCTCTGGGCAGTTTGGGGGAACAGGTCCCTTGAACAGGTCAGTAGAGGTCACCAACATTTGAAGAAGCTTTATATTTGGTTCTGTTCAAATGTCAGCATGAATTGGTGAGGTAGAGCCTGTGCCTGCATCTCAGTTCAAAGATCAGCTTGAATGTCAGCTTTTTCTCGCTGACACTACCAGTTAATTTGAGAGACTCACAATAATTTTATTTCTAGAGTTACTAAGAGAGAAATCCCTCAGACTGGATGCTTGGGTATTACTTAATCCTCTAATTGTTCCATGTGGTCGTATAAACATTTTTATGTTTACTTCCCCCACCCCCAGTTTTGTTTAGTATTCATGAAAAAGTCTCTGTTATAAAATAGAAAAGCTAAGCTTTGTGTCCCAGTATTAATTTTCTCAGGTACTAACGGGAGGATACTACTGACCTCCGAAAGGTGCTGGGAAGATGAGAGAAAATGGGCCTGGCACCTACATGGGCTTAATAAGCTGAAGCACAAGCCTGTAGGTGGCACTGCCTCCCCATATTCAGAGCATCTTTTCTAGTCCCCATGCAGCAGCTCTTCCTGCTCATGTTTGAGGCTTTTCTGCCCTCTGACCTTTGCACTGCCATTTTGCTCTCAGAAATGAAGCAGTTGCTTGGCTTTCCTGCTACTACATCTTTGAAAAGCATGTCCAGGAGGAATCAAGGCAACCGCAGGACCCCCTAGGTGGCTACTCTGGCCATGTGGCCCTTCCATCCCTTGGCCATTCTGCCTCAGCTACCATGGTAGCCTTTTTAAAATCACAGGAGTGTCCAGAGTGGCTTAGCCAACAGCCACTGAATGGGATGGGGCTTTGAAAGCAAGGGCTTGGTAAAGTCACTGACAGAGAAGCACTCTGCTTGTAGCAAACTGGGTAAAAGGAGAGTTTGGAATTTGTCAGAGGAAGGAGTATTGAGGGGTGTGCTATAGGGACCATGGCTATGAGCCAAAGCTTGTATGTTATTCGTTTAGTACTTTTTGTTACCATGCTGGGTACTGAACCTCATGCTATGCATACAGTCTACCACTGAGCTACAGCCCCTACCCCAAAGCTTGAAGTACAAATAAATACCTCCTTTTCATAAATCAGAATCTAGAACAGCTAAATAACTGTTAAGTTATAATTAGCAATTGTATTGATCACTCGAGAGTTTTGCATTATTAAAGATTCCTCCTGAAGTTCAGTGCATACTTGTAATTATAAAACTCATGCTTGTAATCCTAGCACTTTGGGAGGCTGAGGCAGGATAATTTCAAATCTGAGACCAGCTTGAATAACTTAGTGCCTTAGTAAGACCCTGTCTCAAAAAAATTAATAAAGGACAAAGGCCTGGGGGTTGTAGCTCGTACAGAAGTACTGGGTTCAATGTTAAGCAGTGAAGAAGAATAAAGGAGATTCCATCTGGTATGGAAATATTTTCATACCAATAGTGTATTTGGGAACTTGACACTGAGAACAATTAATTAACTTTTTCTGATATATTCAAATAAATTAAAGATAAACTAACAAAAATATAATTCTCCAACTTGCAAATAGTAAATATTAACATTAAATTTCAAATTGTACAACTAGTCAAATCAACCTTCAGCTGTTCCAAGTGCTATCTATTGCTTTATTTTGAGTTTTAGCAAGAAATATTTAGATCATAGTTTAGTGCAATGAAACTAGAAATCAATAACAAAAGAAAGCACAGAAATTATGGAAATTAAACAACACTGTCTTGAACAATCAATTAGTTTCAGAAGAAATTAGACAGTTTCTAGAATCAAATAATAATGCCAGGAGGTTTATAGCAGCAAATTCCCACATCAGGAGTAAAGTAAGTTCAAATCAAAAACCTAATGATGCACCTCAAGGCCCTAGGAAAACAAGAACAATTCAAATCTAAAACTAACATAATGAAGGTAATTATAATGATCAGAGCAGAAATAAATAAAATTGAGGGTACAAGCAACTGCAAAGAATCAATGAATGAAAGAGTTGGTTCTTTGAAAAAATAGACAAAATAGACAAAACCTTAGTCATCCTTACCAAAATGTGGAAAGATCCAACTCCATGTAATTAGAAATAAAAAAGGTGACATCATAGGGGATTCTGTCAAAATTCAAAAAAATCATTGGTAACTACTTTGAGAACTTGTACTGCAAGAAAATGAAAAAAATTCAGAAGAAATGGATAGATACCTGGTTACATATGAGCTACCAACACTGAACCAGGAAGGTAATTAATAAATCTGTATCAGTCAATGATGAAATAGTAACAAAACAACTAAGAAATGCCCAGGTCCTGATGGATTTACTGCCGACTTCTATCAGAACTTTTTGAGAAAATCTAATGTTAGTACTCTTCAAACTCCTTAATAAAATGAAAAAGGAAGCAGTATTCTCAAAGTCATTCCTAGAAGCAATGATTACTTTGATTCTAAAACCAGAAAAGGACCCAACCATAAAAGAGTATAGATAGGCCACTCTCCATAATGTGCATAGATGCAAAAATCCTAAGATCCTGGCAGAGAGAAGGCAGCAAATCATCAAAAAGTTCATGTATGGTGACCAAGAAAGCTTCATCCCAGGGATGCAGGAGTGAAAGTTTGATACAATTTATCACGCATGGTTCACAGTCTACGTCACTTGTTTCGCATTGGTTGTGTTGCATACAACTTTCACATTATCAGTGTAATTATGTGTTTCTAGGGCGTCGTATATGTCTTCTTTCTTGCCACGTGAATATTGAAGGAAAACTATGTCAGCTAAACCAGAAATGGTTTATCACTGCTAAGCGTATCATTCACACGCAGTGCAACATACAAGTCTAGATTTCATTCTGCCAAAACTTTGGTCATCAGAAAATGCCATATTAAAACTGCAAATTCTTGATGGGAAAGTTGGAATGAGAATAAAACAGGACAAACCTCTCTTTGTTTGTCCCTCTCAGAAATAGGGATAAACACACTAGGGTAGGAAAGCCGAGTCTTTTGGCATCTGTTGATCAATTACATAAAAATGATGAATTGATTTAAAATTGGGCTGAATGGCTTCTCTGCACCTACCTGGGTATTGATGGTGTTCTCTGTTAGCCTAATTGCATGAGGTGCCCTTATTCTTTAATCTCACAGGAAAACAAAACCAAACCACTGTGATTACTTGACTTTTTCTTTTTTTTTTTCCAGAAAAAAATCCCTTTTCCTCCATTTAACAAATCAGGGCATTATATACAATGCCTAAAGACACTTAATTTACGATGACTGCTTTTAGCTTTAGCACTAAACAAGGGTGTGTTTTGGTTGAAAGTTACGCGTATGGCTAATCTGTCAGTATGCGGGCTGAGAGCAAAGTTCCTCTTCTCTCCTCCAGGACCTGAGCTTTGCTTTGGGAAGAGCGAGGTGGTACCCTCCTCCTTCCCTGTAGGAGAAAAAGCGAGAACAACTTCCAATTAGAAGAGGGGCAAGGCAGTAAGGAACGGAAGGGAGGGAAGGCAGAAGAAAAAAGAATGGAAGGAAAAGAGTGGAAACAAAGCTTTTGTAAATGGGAGAAAAAGGATTGAAGGCAGGCGAAGAGAGCGAAGAGAACGGAAAAAATAATAAAGATATATTATGTGCAAGTACAAATTCCCTATAATGACTGTGACCAATATGTAGCAGTAATCTCTCTCTCTCTCTCTCTCTCTCTCTCTCTCTCTCTCTCTCTCTCTCGAGAGAGAGAGAGAGAGAGAGATTTTTAAAGAAGTCCCCGAGGGGGCTCTTTTACCTTGGAGTGAAGCTTCCCTTCTTGCGCACTTCCTGGGCCTGGACTGCGGGCCCCAGGGCGACCCTGGCTCCTAGAGTGTGCCCACCCTCCTCGGCGCGCTCCCCTGCAGACAGCCCCACTAGTGCAGCACCGGGTCCAGGGCCCCTGGGCTTGCGGAGGACCAGGAACCTCTCGCAGCAGGGCCAGCTGGGGCCACTGCCTACCACCTGGAAGGGGCGACAGGAAAGGGTTTCCGGGCCTCGTCCTGCTCTTCTAGGGCTCAGGGCGAGTGGAAAACTGTAACAGAGAGCGGCAGAAAGGGCCCTCGGTTCCGAAGCCCGAAGCCCGGGGCGCCAGCAGCAGCGGGTCAAGGACCTGGTGGAAGGGTGGCTGGGCGACCGCGGGGACTTAGCTTCCTCTTACTGTGTTAGAAAATCCACCAGATGAGAAGGGGCCCACGGAAACTCGGCCGGGGACCTGGAGCATGAGGGGGGTAGATCTAGCTCCCCTTGAAATTCCGCCTTGCACGCGGTCCCTGGGACCCAGGGCCCAAGACTCAGCCGGAGGATGACCTCCGCCGAGCCGAGGCTTCTCTCTCCCATCTGTCTCGGGCCGTGGGGCTTTGGAGCAGTCAACCTGAGCTCATCTTCGAGGACTGTGCGAATAACGTGTGCTAGTTCTATGGTGGTAAAAGACTTGTTTTTCTTTATGGTAAAAATACGCTTTTTAGAAAACATTTTTCTCTATGTTTCACCGATTTTTTTTTTTTTTTTTCAGGCAGACAGGATAATTACTGCACCACCCGGCTTCCACACACTTTATCACAGCAGCGCGCTGACCGTAGCTTATCATAAGCCACTTTGCACGGGACGGAAGAGCAAGAAAGGGCTCAGTCCTGCTCACGCCCCAGCCCGCCCCTGAGCAACCCCAGCTCCAAGGACCCTTTTGCTTTCTAAGTAGGTCCTCCGCCTGGGGAAGGGTCTAGCTTTGCCGGCAGGGTGGAAGCGGTCAAGCGCGGGACTGCAGGCAGCTGCTGGCAGCGTTCACACACAAACCGCGGGTCCGACCTTCCCTGCTCTCTGGGATACTGAGCTGGGTCGCCGTCAGCAGCCTGGCCGCAGCCCTCTTCGACCCTCCCACCCCTCCTAAACGCTTTTGGCCAAACCAAATCAATTTCTGAGTCTCTCTCAGCCCCCAGGGAAGCTCGGTAGGGACTTCTTCCTTGGTTCCTGCACCCCAGCGGGGCGCGGCGGTAGGGGTCAGACTATGGTAAACCCAGAGGCTGTGACCAGCAGGAATCGCCCCAAGGGAGCGCAGCCGCCTCCGCCCTGCCCAACCGAGGCTCCCACCAGAGCCCTTTCTGGTGGCCCTTGGCTGCGCGCCCCGGATTGGGGTTTGTGTATGCGCAAAGGCCATGGGTGAGGCGGGGGGAATCAAGCGTGGAGACTCTGGCCTGGAGCAGGAGGAGAATTGAGGCGGGAGCAGTGGACCAGAAGAGTGGCGAAGAGCATGCTTGGCACTGGCGCTAAGCCGAGCCGGAACCTGCGCGCTCCAGCTAGAGGTTGGCCCTGGGGACCCTCGTGAGCGGGCTCTAGCAGCGACCTCGTCTGGCATGTCCACCCCTTGCCCTCGAGCTCCTGGAGTGCAGGGTCTCAGAAATTAGGAAGCCAAAGTGCCCTTTGGAGGTAAAAGCAGGCACTTCCGGCGTTGCCCTGTCCCACTTTCCTTGAGGGCGCGGTTGGGCCCATGACGGTTTTGGGCATAGCATCATGGGCCCAACCCACAGCGGTCCTGAAAGCGCACTGTGTGAATCTGGCCTTTCTTTACTCTCTCGCAGAGGTATCGATGAAGGTCTTAGATTGGGACCTTTTGAATCCGCCCCACGCCCAAGGAATATTCAGAGTTCGTGTTCATTTTATCACTTTCTTTGGGGGTTACAAGGTAAATGGCTCCAGGCCGAATCTTCAGTCTTAAGTACCTACACCTCCTTTCTAAATCCTACTTGTTCATTTGCGATTTTCCTTCAAAATCCTCAATCTGGAGCAACTAAGAGAGATAACCTTGGAAAGAACGTCGTTTCTTCATAAATAACACTTTTCTGCACGTTTGTGGCAGGTCACTAGCGCCTCATAGGTCTAAATTTATAGGTAGTTGGGGGTGAGCAGTTTTCAGGGGTCGCTGCTACTCCAAGCCCTCCGCCCCCGAATCTGTTCACTGGGTGACATAGCGCACAGAGCTTCTGGGAGAAAAAATAGGCTGATTTTAAAAATGTGTCAGATGTGCTCTTTAAATAGATTATAAACCAGTTAAAACTATAGTTTGTTTCATCAGCGTTCGTGTTCTTTTCTTTGTAGTTCCTCTTTAAGACATAAAGTTTGGATGGTTTGGTTGGCACTTTTTAACTAGTCAGAGAAGACAGCATTTCACTGTGTGGGCATGCAAAACTTGGAAAGTGCAGCAGCTACTTTATTGGAAAATAAGTAAGAGTCCTCCTATTATTTTTTTTCTCTCAAAATCAGGCGATTAAAATCTCAGTTCTAAAAATTACAGCGTTCACTGCAAAATTCAGATCATCTGAGACATTAAAAGGTTTTTCATTTAAGGCTTTTAAGCATAGTTGATAATTCTGACTGCAGGCTGAGCACTTTCTGTGCCCTATATGTTTATATTCTTAAGTAAGCAGTTTAAATAGGGCACAAGTTGGAAAATGAAAATGTAAAATATTTAAGAAAAATTCAGGGCCTCAATTTCAGAAGTTATAGTTTGCTGAGATATGTCAGTGTAAAGAATATAATACAAAAAATTTGGGGCATGTAGTTGCCATGTTCGATCCCTGGTTCCACATGCCATGCTGGCCCCCAAACTGTGGGTGCAGGGTGCCAGCCCCTGAAACCGAGTCTGGTGGTGCACCTGTAATCCCAAAACTGGGGAGGCTGAGACAGGAGAATCACTACGAGTCTGAACTACATAGTGAGACCCTATAAAAAAAAAAAAGAGTAATGTTCCTGAGGACTCTCTGATTTGCTGTGACAGCTGTGATTATAGAGCAGAGTGATGTCATTATAACCTAATTAATTTTTTAATTGCATAAATTGCAATCATGTGCTATTGAACACATATTTACCAACATAAGTACACAGTAAATTTGGAAGTAAATTACACAAAATCTAATTTCTCTTACCAGAAATTTATCAGCTTTTCCAGGCATTTACTTGTAGGGTTGCGATAGCTACATCATCGCTGACCAGTTAGAATTCATACTGTTGTTTTTTTTTAAGGGATAGTACATTTGGTGAAAGTTGCGCACTTAGGTTCCTGCTGGTCATAATAAACAAGATGAGAGGGAGCAACATTCCAACATCCTTGTTAGTGCCAAGCAAGGTTTAGAAGCCTCATATGGCAATCAGTTGTGCGGTCATCAGGATTTGGAGGCTTCTCATAGTTCATAACTGTGAGCTGAGCTTTGGGCAGAAGAACTATGCTGACAAGCTACCGCTGCCCTCTTTGCTCAGGTAAATCGCTGTCTGTAGCTGCTTGTCATTCTCATTCACATGTAAATGGACTCCTTAGTTGCCCCCTGGGTACTGGGACAAAATATACACCACCTTTCCATTTAGAGTTTGTTCAGTAGCAGCAATATCTTGGGGCATCTTATGCATCTCTGTTAAGCTTTCCAGCTCAGTAGAAGACTGAAGCATTAGTATTTTTAATTTTCTATAAAACTTGTAGCAAAAAGAGAGAGTACATAAAGAATGGCAAATGAAGCCAGTTTTCCAAAGTGTATGATTCTATTCTGGGCAGGAAATCAGGAATATTTTCACTTTTTCAGACCACTAGATCAATTTCATTACACAGCTATCGAATACACTACAGGTTATATTTAGAATACAGTTGGTCTTGAAGCCTAGAGACCATCATTTTCTTAAGCTTGTATTACTAGGAGGAAAATGTAGATGGAACAGATTGAACAGAAAGCACTGTTTGCAGTGTTCCCAGGAAAACAAGATAAATATTTAAACACCTTGTTCTTCTAAAGGCAGGCCCTTTAGCAAAAATACAGTGTGAGAGAATGAGAGTGACTTTATGAAAGACACTCACAGTGGGATCACCAAACTCAGAACAGAATCCTTTGTGGTTCCTCCCTTGTAGCTAACAGTGTGACTGTCCCCATGGTACTCAGCAGGAGATCTATGACAGACTGACTCCTGGTGTATAGGAGGCCTGTTGGGTAGAGCTGAGAGTTAGCCTCACTTGTGAATACCCTTTTCAAACATTTTTTATAGGATCTGAGTCTTGAAGACCTGTCTGAAAAGCCCAAATAAAATTTTGTTGGATTTAATTGAGTTTTAAGAGGTTTTTTGATCCTGGCAATGGGGCACATTACAAGGTGAATATGTGAATATGGCCTCATACAGGAATTAGAACTGGAAGGGATCTTACAAGCTGACCCCAACTTTCTCATTTTTCAAAGGAATAAGCAAAGTTACATATTATGAGGTAAATTAGAAAAATCTTTTCTCTGTTTGGGAAAACTGAAATCTAGCAGGGAAGCAAAGCACTGACTGGTAGAAGACAAGAGTTTCTAAACCTAACTATGCAGGTCACCTCTGGCAGGAGTCTTCTTATCCCATCCTCATTATTTTTGGGCAAAAATTTTTGAAATGATTTCTGTTAAGTTCTGTGTTGGCTTGCAAATGTGTTAAGTCATAACTGAGGCACAAATTTAATGAAGGCATGCACAAGAAATAGCTAAAAGATAATGATGGGACGTAGAGATGTGTCTTATAATTTGTAAGCCTCAATTTATGTGACATTAGTGATATTTACATGATACAAATAGGTATAAACATTGTGCATCAAAAAAACAGTTAAAGACTAATTGGGCACTTTGGAAACTATGCAAATCTTTGCTTCTTTCTTTCACCTTTTATCAATTCATCAATTTACTGTTTATTAGGCTTTTTACAAAAAGGTGCAAAAAAGGTGGGGGAAGTCTTGTGGAGGGAAATTGAACAACTGGCAAGATGGAGCTTGTGCCTTTCTGCAAATTTCAGTCAGGGCACTCTCATTAAATGACTCCCAGAACAAAACAGAATTGACTCTCTTCTGTGTGCTCATGTTTATGCGTAAG
Organism: Octodon degus; assembly: GCF_000260255.1. NCBI lineage: Eukaryota > Metazoa > Chordata > Mammalia > Rodentia > Octodontidae > Octodon > Octodon degus. Next base: position 3,432,745 of record NW_004524803.1, on the reverse strand, counting down.
AAGCTTCATGTCTACCACCAGTCAATGAAGACTCATCAGTCATTTTTGTTTTCAGCTATTGATTTAATTAATAAAAGTGGGTTTCACTGGCCTTAGAAACAAAGTAAAAGAGCAGAGAAAAAGGGCAATATGAGCATGTTTCCTGTTTTTATAGGCTCAATCCTCTCATTATACATATGTATATTTCTATATCCATGCAACTACACAAATAACATTTGTACATATCATCAGAATATAACACCAATGACAACACACTTTCATTGTCTTCCCAGAGTTACTGAGTTCTAAAAATGTAGAGTTAGGAGATATGTTTTGGCTATTGTTTCTCTTTTAAGTCTTTCACTCCAAGGAACTATAAGCACTCCCCTTTCAGTCAGTGATGGCGTCATTGATGATGTCAGTGGTTCTACTTGGTTCTCCAAGAACTGCACTTCTAGGTTCCCAGAGAAGCAATTCAAACCTCTCTGAACCCTCCAGGATGGGCTGCTCCTGGTCTTCAAGGATTGTCACTTGGAATGTCTGCATGTGTGCTCCAGGGGCAAAGTACAGACTTTGGCTGACACCAACATAATCTATTTCAGCTAACAGGGAGTGAAAATACACTAATGAGACTTGGACTTATTGTAACTTTTTTCCCAGAGAAAAATGGGTGAATTTATCCTCTTTTGTACTCAGAACTGTCAGAATAATTTGTATTTTGTGAGCTCAAGCCTAGAAAGGGGGATTCTTTTGTTCTCCCAAAGCCATGTTGTTGCTAATCTCATGGCTGTAGCCACAGTCTGGTAATGCATGTGGAGCTGGGAATTGAACTATGGTCCCCTGTGCCTGCCTGGGTTTGCCCAATCAGGTGCTTAAACAACTGAACTAACCCACAAGCCACCTTTAGAAGGCTTCTTTTTCTCTCCTTTATTCATATGGACACTAATGCGTGAGTACAGCATAAAGCCTTGGTTTTCTAAGTACAGTTGATTCTTTCAGGTGTATGATTTGTGTATCTATGAATGAGTTGTTAATGGAGAAAAGCCAGCAAAGCTCCAGGCCCTTTGGGAAACCAGGCTTTCCAAAAATTGTTCCCATACAGAGAGAAACACAGAACTCCAGTTTAAAATTCACACTGGATATGTATATAAAAAATAGTTAGGATAGATATACAGCTACTTTCTCTTAGCTCAATGAGAAGAAAGATTTGTAGTAATATTATTTAGACAAGATGTCATGTCTGCATCTTGTACTCTGAATAACTACTATGAAGACAATATGCAATGTTTTTTATAACTGTTCTACGAACCTGTTTTGAAACTCTTATTGCTACTTCTTTCTCATTAAAATTAATGAAAATTTTTTTAAAAGATCACATCTATTTGGTCTCTCAAGGCTGCTTAAGTTTCAAGTGAAAGGATTTGTTTTTATCATTAAATTTGAGGCTAACTCTAATGAACTTGACTTCAGTTAGGTGCCACTCATTAACATGCCAGGCTTCTGGTTTAATATTACAATATTCTGCTTGATTTTATATAGCCATGCAGGTTTTTTAATCATTATCTTGGCTATTAATCATTTTTGCAGCTTGGAACATCTGATCATATAATTTCTTTGCTACTTACTTGAAAAGTCATCAAAGGCGACAATGATGAACCAGTGGAAGAAAACAAAAATTGCCAAGGGGTATACATGTAGAAATAATTTGAGGAACCCAATACTTACATGGCCTCAAAATACTTCTCTATAAATTCTTACTAATTACAAAGAAAAAAGAAATAACTTTATAATGGCAAATATCATATTATCCACATGGTCAAACTTACTACCACTCCAATAATGAGATAGATTGAAATTATGTGCCATTTGGTAGGATGTAGCAGGAGCACAGAATCATTTATGGCCTTCTAAAATACATTAAGCTGAATCCAATAATGAGGAAGTCAATGGATAAACTCAAATTGAGGGGACATTCTATATGCTACAAAATAGGGATTGTGATCTTTCAAAACATCAAGATGAAAGCTAAGAAAAGACAAGGGAACCACTGTAGTTGTTAAGAATGAAGTCAGGCACAGGTACTAAGGTACTAAATATCTTACATGACTCTGGACTGGATTCATTTGTTCTGAAGAATGAATTGAGTATAATGGTGGAAGTTAAAGGCTGAGAGTTAGATTCCTGAAATGCATGAAGTTAGTTCACTGATCTATGCTCATGTTGTGTAGTCTGAAATTTTTGTAGAAACTGCTCTCTAAGTTCTCAGAGCAATGATTCTAAATTTAGTGGCAATTTCCTCTTTTTTCTTTTAGTTTTATATTTTCAAAACATTTATTTAAATCAAATAAAAAGTAGTTATGTAATACAAATTCTACACAAAGATAATTTTAACCATTAAGCCTTCCTTTTTTAAAACTAATTTTATTGAGAAACAAATAGCAATGAGACAGTTTCAAACCCACTTAGTAGGACAGTTTCGATAATTAATACATTGCGTATAGCTGTCTTCATAGTGGTTATACATAGTACAAGATGCAGACATGATATCCTGTCCACGAACACTATTACTACAAGTCTTTCTTTTCATTGAATTAAGAGAAAGTATCTGTATGTCTATCCTATTTTGTATATGCAGATACAAAAGGGTCCTTCATTTGTTTCCCCTTCTTTTGTTTAGTTTTGTCAGATATGGGTATTCCATTGCCATTTAAATTTTGTAGGTGTGTGAATTCAGCAAAATAATCCAATATAGTCCAGTAGTCCATAATAGTAGTAGGTTATCCGTAGGACTGGCAATGTCAGAAGTTGTTAACTTGAGCCTTTTACAGCTCAGCATATTAATATGGCTTTACTTTTTATATCTTGTTTTTATAGTTTTCTGCTGGATGTTGAAGGCTAAGATAAAGCAAGACCTATATAACAAGAAAAGTAACTTTTGTATCTGACAAGGTTAGTCAAATCCCCTCAGGATTTGTCCTGAATCCCTTTACCGCAGTTTGTGGATCTTCTGCCAGTGTCAGCCATGTGGATGAGTCACAGACATTGTGTTATGGTTTCTGTATAGTGTCCCCCCAAAGCCTCACACAGTCTTGGGGCAGCCTCTGGAGTTTGTGATTGATTACTGTGGGTATGGATGCTACACCTGCCCTTGGGGCAGGAAATTTGCATTACAATGTAAGGGGGGAAGAGAAGCTAGCTGCTTGAGCTGCTACCCTTCCCTTGAATTCTTGCTCTTTGCTGCTGCCATGAAAGGTTGCCCTCTGCCCTGTGCCACTCTGCCTTGGAGCCAGCTGAGTGTGGACTGAAACCTCCAGTAACTGTGAGGTAAACAACCTTTCCCTCCTTCATGTTGAGTGTCGTGTATTTGTCCCAGCAACAAGAGAAGAGTAACTAAGACACATTGCTTGACAAATTTGCTCTCTGTAAAAGCCTGAGAGAATATTTTCTCTCCATGTGATCAGCCTTAGGCACACTCTACATCATCGATCACTTACCTCTGTGGCCCCATAATCTCCTTGATCAGTAAATTTGGGACACAACTGAGTTACAGGATGTTACGGTATAGGTTCTCTTATGTCCTGAGTCCTCATTGACTTGGGTAGGCTTGGGCCAAAATGTTGGCTGTCCTTGCAGCCCTTCTTTTTCTCCAATTTTTGGTCTGCAAACTTAAGTTGTTAACCCTCCAGAAGAGAAACTGAATGATATTATTACCCTATAACATAGGCAGTTGAACTTACCCTCACTATCTCTATGAACATCGAACATCTTAGACACAGCATGGAACAGATATCTTCCATCAAGTATTGATATGTTAACCTTTAAGTCCCTACAGAATGTGAAAGAAAATAAAAAGTTAAAAAAGTATTTTGAAAAATAGGAATAAACAATTACATATTTTTACACAGAAATTTAGAAATCTAATCATATACAGCATTGTAGCAAGACAGTCCTATGACATATTTTCTTGTCTTTTATTTTCATTTATTAACTCACCTTTTTTTTAAAGAAATGTTTACTTGACAAACAATATCCGTACATAATTAGAAAACCAGAATGATGGGCGTTCCAGGCATTACCCAAGTATTACACATTGTTATCTTCAGTGCAGTTGCTTAGTTCACAGGTATCAGCATATATAGTTAGTGAGGGTTAGAATCCTACCAATTAACTTCTAGTTTCAAAAACCTGCTGAAGATTCTCAGGATCAATACCTTAACCATCTTTGGCATATAAATGTATGGCTTTGCTCTGTCATGTTGCCTAGCTTTTCTCCTTGCCCTGTCTTCATTGTTTAATCATTAAGTTCTCCCTTTCATTTTAATTGTGTTACACCTTTATGGTTTTATTTCTTCTGTTGACTTCTTACACTAGGGAGATTATATGATATTTACACATGTGGGTCTGTTTTATTTCACCTATGAGTGTATCTTCAAGTGGCATCCACTTAAATATAAAGTCTTTGAGTTTATCATTCTTTTTAGCTGAGTAATACTCCATTGTATAAAAGTACCACATGTTTTTCATCCATTCTTCAGGTGATGAACATCTTGGTTGTTTCCAGGATTTGGCTATCACAAATTGTGCTGCTATAAACTAAGGTGCACATATATCACTATGAAGTGATGTTTTCATTTCCTCTGGGAAAACTCCCAGTAGGGTGATAGCTGGTTTGAATGGGATTTCCAGTCCTAGTTTTTAAGGAGTTTCCACACTGATTTCCATAATGGTTGCACCAGTCTACATTCCCACCAGCAGTGGAGATGGGCTCCCTTTTCCTCACAACCTCTCCATTATTTGTTGTTGGTTGATTTCTTTATGATAGCCATCTTTCTGGTGTGAGATGGTATCTCAGTGTTGTTTTAATTTGCATTTCATGGATGGCTAGTGATGTGGAGCATTTTTTTATATATTTACTCTATAATTTCATCCTCTAAGAAGTGTGTGTTCATCTCAGATGCCCATTTCTGGACTGAGTCTTTAAATTTGGGGGGCCCTAATTTTTTTTTTCCTGGCGGAACCGGGGCTTGAACTCAGGTTCTTGTGCTTGCCAGGGAAGCGCTTACTCTACCGAGTCATCTACCCCTAATGCTTTTTAGTTCTTTATAAATTCTAGAGAGCAGACTTCTGATTAAGTGTTAATTAGTTAAGATTTTTTTGAAATTTGTGTGTTGTTTTTTCACTTTGTTGGTAATTTTTTTGACGTGCAAAAACTTCTCAGTAAGAGTAGGTCCCAGGTTTTAATTCTTTCAAGTATTACTCATACAATTTGATTTTTTGCTCATGAACTCTTTGCCTACCCCTATGTCTTCAAGAGTTTCTCCTGCTTTCTCTTCTAAGAGATTTAGTGTCTCTGCTTTAATGTTCAGATCTTTAATCCATTTTGACTTTAGTTCAGTGCATGATGATAGACCTGGGTCAAGTTTTAGTTTTTGGCTTGTAGAGAGCCGGTTTTTCCAGTACCATTTGTTAAAGGGGCTATCTTTCATCCACTAAGCATGTTTGGCCCCTTTCTCAAAGGTCACTTGGCTGAGTGTGTTTGTAGAGGCCTCTGCTTCTTCTAATCTATTCTGTTGATCCTTAGGTCTATTTTGTTGCCAATACCATGCTGATTTTATCACAGTAGCTTTATAGTATAATTTCAAGTCAGGAGTTGTAATGTTTCCTGTCTTGTCTTTGTTGACCAGGATTGCCTTTGATATTCTAGGTCTTTTCTGGTTCCAAATAAATTGTAGGAATGATTTCTCTAGGTCTGTGAGGTATGTTGGTGGTAGTTTAATAAGGACTGCATTAAATCTGTTCAGCAATTTTGAGAGTATGGCCATCTTCACAATGTTTGTTCTTCCTATCCAGGAGCGGGGAATATCTTTCCATTTTCTGAAATCCTCTATGATCTCTTTTTTTCAAAGTACTGTGATTTTCATTGAATAGATCTTTTTTTCTTCATTAGTTAGATTAATTCCAAGGTATTTCTTTATCCAGGGTGCTATTGTAAAAATGTATTGTCTCTGTAATTTCCCTCTCAGTGTGCTTGTTATCTGTGTAGAGGAATGCTATTGCATTTTGGGTATTGACTTTGTATCCTCCTGTGCTACTGAACTTGTGCCATTTCCTCTTATTGGAAGATGAAAAAGTGCTTCACCATACTTATTGATTTTTCTCTGAGTGTGAAATTGTTTAAAAATATTTTTAAAAGTCATCACATAATGGAATCAATTGAAAATAAATTGAAGTTATGGTAAAACTTGCTAAGGCAGGAGAACAATGCACAGAATTTTGTATTTAATACACTTTGGTTCAAATCTTGCTCTATTGCTTGTTTGCACAAATTGTGTGACTTTATTGAATCTCTATTTCTTCAGCTGTAGGATGGATTGATTCTAGCCTATAGTATTAGGTCATCACAAAGATTATAGATAATCTAGTGATGTTGCAAACAAAGTTTGTGGCAAAGAACAGGCACTGAGTACCTAGAAGTTATAATTATTATTGTAGAAAATTATAATAAATTAAAATACAAAATGATTGTTAAGCAATCTAAGCAGATGTTATATATTTACTAGGTTCTATACATTATAAAATTTAAATTGTCCTCTCTTCTTCACTCCTGATTAAATCTGTGAATCCATTCTCCAAGTGTCAATAATATTTCTACATGCCCATTCCTACCTGAGAGTGGACATGTTGCCATCAATGTTGTACAGCAAGTTATTCAAAGGAATTTAAATTTCTCTTTCCAAATACAAAGAACAGTCCAGTGAACCAAACGATCTATTCTATGTTTTCTGTGGATACATAATAGGATGAGAAATGACCCTTTCTGAAAACTAAAAAAAGAAGAAAACAAAAACTAGTAAGAATTATTAATGGTTTCATGTGCAATATCCCATAATATGCTGACTGAAATGCTATAGCATGCCAGTTCTTCCATGTGTGAACAAAATGTCTATTTTTATTATTTTAACCCACTCAAGATACATGATGAGACTGGAGTCACATTTTGAGAAATAAATGTTTTAGATTGTTGGATTTTAATATAGGAATTAAATATCCCTAGTTTTGGATCTGAGCTAATCTGGCTGTACATCTCAGGAGACCAAAAGACCCAAGCAGAAAATGAGAAAATGTAAGTCTCAATGCAGGTGGAGAGGTCCCTCTCTTGCTGTTGGGTCCTAGGTGTATTTTTACTTTTCTGGTAAAACAGCTAGCAAGGTGGAAAAGATATGGTATTAAAGAAGTAGTATTTAGAAGCATCAACCTCACTGGCAACTAGACTTTCCCACTCTACCAGGAAACACAAGATGAGTGCGACAGGAGGATGTAACACTGCAGGACAAAGAGAATGCCCAAGAGTCAGAAGTGAAAGCATTTCTTGTTATATAGGTCTTGCTTTATCTTGGTCTTAACCATCCAGCAGAAAAGTATAAAAACAAGGTATATAAAGTAAAACCATATTAATATGCTGAGCTGTAAAAGGCTCCAGTCAACAACCTCTGTGAATAACCCACTACTATTGTGGACTGCCAGACTGTGTTGGATTGTTTTGCTGAATTCACACACCTATAGTATGCAGATAACAATGGAATACCCATCACTGACAAGACTAAACAAAAAAAAGGGATACAAAGGAAGGACCATTTTGTATCTGTATATGCCGAATAGTTAGGATAGATATACAGCTACTTTCTCTTAATTCAATGAGAAGAAAGATTTGTACTAATAGTGTTTGGACAGAATATCTTGTCTGCATCTTGTACTATGGATAACCACTAAGAAGATAACAATGTATTAATTATTGAAACTGTCCTATTAATCAGTTTTTTGAAACTGTCTTATTGCTATTTGTTTCTCAATAAAATTTAAAAAAAGAAGTGAAAGCCTCCTTCCCTTCAAAAGTCTAAGACACAAGTGGATTTCTCTAGGTGTTGGAATTACCCAGACATTGTGGGATTCCTTCATCTGCCATATTATTTATGAGCAGTGACAGAATCTACAAATATTCTGAACACTGGATAGTTAATCTGAGCCTGTGACTATCAAGTTAGTCGTGGTTGAATTACAAAGGCTATTATGTGAATATTCTATTTATTTTCTACACAGCATAATTTGTTAGATATAGCTCACCATTAATCTTGTCATCTTGATTGGTTTGAGGGATGCCTAGGTGGTTAGTAGAGCATGCTTCTGAGTGTGTCTGGGTTGGGCATGAGGTGTGACTTTGGGGACTGTGCCTTATCCCTGACCCCTTTCTCTGGCTTTTCTTTCTCTGCTTTATTATTATTCTTTTGGTGGTACCAGGGATTGAACTCAGGATCCTGAGCTTGCCACGCATGTGCTTATTCTACTGAGCTACCTCCCCAGCCCTCTTCTCTGCTTTATATCCCAGCTGTCATGAACTCAGAAGCTTTGTTCCATCACAGATTCTGCCATGATGTTCCTGCCCTGGAGGCTGTGGACCATGGACTGAGACCTCCAAAATGTGAGCCAAACTAATCCTTTCCTCCTTTTAGTTGGACTGTCCAGTACTTTTATCCCAGAAATGGAAATGCTGACTAGGGCAAAATTCAAAGCATCTAAGTGCTCAGGTAGGAGAAACTTAAAACTGGAGCCTGCAAAGACTAGGCATGCTTGCACTGGACAGACTAGACCCATTTTATGTGTATTCAGATAATGATAGGTCCTTTCTATGCCCTCCTCACCTTCTCCTGGAGTCCATTCTGCTTTCCTTGAGTGCACAGTGACGGATGATGCTTGGGAAAGATTGGTACCTCTTCTCCAGACCCACACCTCCTGGTAGCCGGCGTGCTCATCAACATGATACTCTGCATCTCCAAAGCACAGAGTAGGCTCTAGGGAGGCATGAAGGGACAGACTAATGTTTTAGCCTCCTCAGGCATGCTGCGTCCAGCTCTGTGTGCATGGGCACTGTGCACAGGTGTGCATGGGCATTGTGCACAGGTATGCATGGGAATTGTGCACAAGTGTGCATGGTCATCGTGCACAAAGGTCAGACCTGGCACAGATCCCACAGGTCCTGTTGAATATGTAGTTCAGAGCCAGAGAAGGCCCCCAAACAAAACAAAACAAAACAACAACAACAAAGCAAAATGCAAAACACCTAAAAATCCATGTCATGGAATAATATGGCATGACTTTGACGCCAGAAAATGTTCAGAGATAAAATAAATAAATGGATAGTTGAAACTGCTCATTCTTTTTTCTCTTAAGAACTTTCTGTCAAGTAAATAGTTATTTTTTTTCTTGGTGCCAGGCATCAAACTCAGGACCTTGTGCTTTCCAGGCAGTTGTTTCTGCTGCTGAACTATATCCCCAGCCCACTGTCAAGTAAATAGGAGGCAATTTGCCACCTGTAACTCAGGCAAGTCAGCTATTGTTTGGAAAGATGGTGGGGAAGTCAGGGAACCTTTTCTCTGTTGATTTTTAATCATGACATTTGCTAATCCCAGGGTCAGGCTCATGGCATCCTCCTGTCTCAGCCCTCAGAGTGCTGAGATTAAATGTGTGAGACACTATGCCCCACTGGAAAGTTCCTTCTCAATGTCTAACCTCATCGTGGTCGGTATTCTCAGGCAGTGAAAATAGAAGAAAAACTTTCTTATGTGCCCTTTGTGGGTTGTTGGTGCTCTGTCACTTCTCTAGCTGGGTATCTGCCTTTCTGTGGTCTCTTGAGGAAGAAAAATCATTGCTATCCTATTCTGTGTGGTTTCTTAATCCTCAGCCATTAGCACTGGGTGACACCCTGTTGTTCCTCTCTCTAGGTGGCATTTTTGGACAAGAAGTAAGACAAGTTCATGCCAGCTTTCTCCTACATGGAGGGCTTGAAGGTGGTCCCTGACAACCCCTTCTGCACATTTTGCTTTGATAGTCTCCATCAGTACTGATTAATCCCAAGGCAGCCCCCCATTTGCTTATCCATGAAAACAACCAATTAGCTCGTCTCCCACACTGAGATTTTCTAGGCAGCGCCACTATTTTCTAGTCCACTGTGTCCTTGATACACAGGATTTACTGATTATTGTTTGCATATGACACACATGATTTTCCAGATTTATTATACCCCCTCTTATGTTTTTATTTAAAAAAAAAACAAGATGAAATATAGAAAATAAAGCCATGCTGTTATGTTGAGCTGTGGGGGACTCAGGTCAATAATTTCTGACATTGCCAGTTAAACAGAAGACCCAATGCTATTATGG
>NW_004524803.1:3420731-3421641 GCF_000260255.1 Octodon degus | reverse complement strand
GAGGTGAGAGAATAATAGTGTTGCTTAGAAACAAAGCATCATAAGACTCTTTTGGGATGTTCCATGTATTACACAGCAAGAGATCTATCTCACCCTCCGGAGAAGACCCCTCAGGTAGCCCAGAGCATCTTCAAGTATTCCTTGTCTGTACTCTGTCAGAAAGCCTGAGATGCTAAGAAGGATGCTTAAAGAAAGCACTTATGGAGTGATGTTTTTGCCACACCATCAATTAAATAGACTACTCAGCTTGAGGTATGTTTTATCTCCATGAAAAGAGGACCTGATTTAAATGGAAATAGGAAAACAATATGACAAGGTGTGAAGTGAGCCTCTCAAAAGGCATCTAAAATGATGTGTCTGTATTTACAGAAATTAAACGTAAAGCCTTGCAGATCAGGTGACAGAATTCTTGGAGTATTTGGCAAACCACCCAGAATAGCACACCAGAGGGTGGACAATACCAGTCTTTTTTCAGTTGGCTAACAAAAATAGATAATGGTTTAGAAAAATTTTTGAGCTACTTTTATAAACAGATTGACCTCATAGAAAATAAAAAGAATGCTTATGGGTCATTATTGATTGTTTGATACCTGTTGAATCAAATTCATTTTTTAAAAAAGTGCTCAGGCCAACAAACATCTACTGAGTATCACTATGTGCCCTACGTGCAAGGAAGCCCCTGGGGAGGCAATGGGATGCACGCTTGCCCTTGACTGCTTCTGCTCTAAGGAAGCTCACACCAGTTTTCATCAGCTAAATTCTGGGGGTGTGGCAAAGAAAGAACCAACTCAGGCCTCAGAAAAGCAGCTTGGAGAAAATGATGCTGTTCTGATTCTTTCAAAATGAATAAAAATTAACCAATGAGAGAGCTAGGGAATGTGTTCTAAGAAGGCCTGAAGAAAGGCACATA
>NW_004524803.1:3416097-3419430 GCF_000260255.1 Octodon degus | reverse complement strand
CTCCTTCTCTTTCTTGCTTCTTCTTGTTCCTTTGATTTTAAGGTCTTCTCAAACCATCCTGCTAGTTAGTCATTTTGTACTTAGTGACTGCCTTAGTTTATTTGGATGATTGTAACAAAATAGTATAAACTAGGAAACTTATAAACAGAAGACATTTATTTGTCAAGTTCAGGAGGATCAAAAGTCTAAAATCAAGGAGCTGAGAAATTCAGGGTCTAGTTCGGAGCTACCACTTTCTTGCTGTGCCCTCACATGGCAGTCACAGTGTGGGGCCTGTCTTGGGCTTCTTTTATAAGGGTACTGATCTCTTAGCTATGAAAAATTTGCCATGATGATCTAATCACCTTTCAGACTCTTTCCTCTTGAGAGCATGACTTTGGAGGTTAAGATTTTGACATATAAACTTTGGAGTGGGCACCAACGTTCAGTTCATTGCAATGCTTCCCAGCATCTGGAGTATGCTGTTCACATTGGTGTTCTCGGGCACATAGACAGACGCCTTGGGATGGCCCCAGCAAAAATCAGAACATTGATGTATGGTCTTTTTGTTCCTTTTTCTCCTCAGTGAGACACAGGGGTTAGATTTTTCTTTTCATGGGAAAGAACTTTGCTAGGGGCTTTTGGTAAGAGGGCATGTTAAACCCTCCTCTTTATTATTGTTATTATTATTATTGATATTTTGGTACCAAGAATCGAACTTAGGACCTTACTCTTGTAAGGCAGGTGCTGTGTGGATGAGCTATATCTTTGGCCTCTCTCCTCTTGGCTTTAATGTAGCTGGTTTTACATTCAACCTGGTTATAAAAGTTCCCTCAGTGAGTTGCTTGATTTCTCATAAAGTTTGGTATTTTGCTAGTTAATACAATTTGGCTCAGTTTACTAACTTTGCTGTTCATACGATGACTTTCTTGATCATATCATGCTTCAGCATTAACAAAATTCAACACAGGTACTTTTGCTTTCAACTTTAGAATTAAATAAATTACATGTTCTCAGCCATTTATGACGTAGAGAACAATAATATTACACACGTATGCAGTCTGCAGTGTTCAAATCAGGGTGATCAGCATTTTTCTATCTTCAAATATTTATCTTTTCTATGTGTTGGTGAACCTTTGTACTTCTTTGTAATTATTTTGAAATATATGATACATTTTTTAAACTTTTTTTTATTTAGGACAGGGTCTACAGGATATACAGGATCTCACTGCATAGATCAGACTCATAGTGATCCTCCTGTTTACAGCCTCCCAAGTTCTGGGATTACAGGCATGGGCCAGTCTCAACCACCATCTCAGGGGGCCCCTTGGGCAGACCCAGCATGGCAGGCCTGGGGATTGAACTCCTGGCCCCTGCGTCTGCCTAAGCAAGCACTTTAATTTGCTGAGCTCTTTGGCAGGCCGTAGTAAATTGTTGCGGATGAGAGTTACACTACTGCTCTGTAGAAGACAAGTTCCAATTCTGCCTAAATATATTTTAATACCCATTATAATGAGAACTCTTATACACTGTTGGTGGGAATGTAAATTATGTCTTTATTTTTGCGTGCTACAGGGTATAGAACCCAGGGAATTTTTAGAGACCATTATGAGGTTGTTAAATTGTAGAACTTATGGCCCTCCCACCTCAGCATCTTGGAGTGCTGGAATTATATACATGTACCACCTTGTCCAATGAGGAATGTGGCTTAATATAGTCATTATGGAGAACAGTGTGAAGGTTTCCTGAAAACCTAAAAACACAACTATCAAAGGATCCAGGAAATCCACTTTTAGGTATATACCTAAAGGAGGTTAAATCATAGAATTTATTTACTGTATGTCAATATTTGGTTGTTTCTTGTATCTATATTATTATTACAGCTAGTTTTTATTTTGTTCAGGTTAGCAACTTTTGTTTTTGTGCTATTATATCTTTTATAAGGCTGGTAGCTTTTATTAGTTATTACGCTGCTATGTAGATTTTTTTACTCATTATATTCTGATTCTTTGCTGCTGCCTGCAGTGGCGCAGTTGTCGTTGTTCATTGTGTGCAGTGTTCAAATCAGGGTGATCAGCATTTTTCTATCTTATGCCAAACGCCTGGTTTGTCTTTCTATCATCACCGTTACTGTGGCTCACTGTCTCCTCTCGTGAGCATCAAGTCGCCAGAAGACACTAAGAAAACCCTCAAATATTATGCTGAGTAGGCTAAAGAGAGAGATGAACATCAAAATATACCCATATTGGGGGACACATCAGAAGGAGACAGATTCTAGCTAAAATTGTATCCACAGCAGTGACAGCGCATGCCTGCAACGCAAGCATTCTGGAAGCCTGAGTTGGGATGATTGTGTTTGTGAGACTCAACTGGGCAACTTAGTGCCGCTGCCCTAAAGTCAGAAGCAAACATTTAATCTTTTTATATTTCTGTTTTGACCTTGGTCTTGGTGATATCTTTGCTTTTGAAAAGCTGCTTACACACATGGAGCAAGGAGAACATCAAATATTCCCTAAAAGATAATCAAGCTGGATTTGTTTTTCAGCTATTGAAGGAGAGTATGAAAAAGGAAAGCAGCTATCGCCAAAGGTGAGGAAGCAGGAAACGCACACACCATCCTCGTGATTAGCCAGGATGATCACCTTGGTGGTGGGGACCCTGGCTCCCAGCTGCCCTCCCACTGGCAGGCTAAGGGACACGTGAAAGGATTCCTCCTCTTCACAGAAAGAGTCTTCAACGGTGAAGATCTGGCAGGTCTTTTCAGCTTCATGCTTGTCAAAGTGCAGGATGCTGTCATGGTCTTCAGGTTGTAGACATAGTCAAAGAATGATGTCACTGTGGAATTGTTCCTGCGGCACAACCTGCAATAATGTGAGGAGGAAAAGGTGAACAGAAATGGGATTCTAAACCTGAATTCTCTGTCACTTCTTTAAACTAGTTTTAGGTCATAGTCATCAGAATTATGGGAAACATTTATCTTTTATAGTCACAAACAGTAACAAGCTGTGTTAGTCAGCTTTTCCTTATGGGATAAAATACCAGCAGTAAACAACTTGAAGGAGGCTAATTTATTCTGGCTTGCAGGTTTAGGACTTTCCTCTGGGGTTGGGTGGGTCTGTCAATTGCTTTTAGGCTCATGAAGTGGCAGAAACATCATGGTGGAAGGGCAGGGGGGTGGAAAATGTCTCATTCAGGGCACCCAGGAAGCAGGGAGAGAGGGGGAAAAGCTGCAGACAGATTGCATTCTTCAAAGACTTGTGCCCAGTGAGCTGCTTCCAGCTAAGCCTCATGGAGCTTAGAGCTTCCTCTACCTCCCCACAGTGCCACCAGCATGTCAGTACAAGAGCTCTCGGG
>NW_004524803.1:3390557-3413637 GCF_000260255.1 Octodon degus | reverse complement strand
TGGCAATAACAACACACAATGTACTAACCATTGTTACTCTCCTAAAATCTTGTTTTGAGATTTTTGTACCACTGTTTTTATTTTTTTTCTTTCTTTAAAATAACAATAACTGATGTCAAAAAAAAAGAATCATCAATGTAAGCAAGCAATTTGATGAATTTTGACAAGTATATATAATTATGTAACCGCAATTGTAACACAGAAGAAAATTCACCCACAAAAGTTGACTTGTAACACTTGCAATCCATCTCATCTGCTTTCTTTCAGCATCTAAAAATCACAGATCTGCTTTTTATTGCTATAGATTTATTTGTCTATGAATATTTCATATAAATGGAAACACACATTTAATGTCTGGATTCTTTCACTGAGCACCATGATTTTGAATTTCATGCATGCAGCATGACTTTGTTCCCTTTTATTACTGTCTGCTGCTCCTCATTGTATGGCTATGCCCTGGTTTATTTATTCATTTGCTAGTTGATAACTAGTTCTCTCTAGTTCTTAGCCATTCTAAAGAATGCTTTAATGAATATCATAAGTTTATCTTTGAATGAGTATGTAATTTTATTTCTCTATAGAATATACTTAGGGATGGATTTTGTAGATTTTTGTGCATTTTTGTAGCATTTTACAAATACATTAAGTATAGAGCTTAACGGATAAAAAAAGAAGTCATAAGAATTTAATGATTTAGGTAAACCAGATTTACATAGACTAAAGACTACAAGATAGGGCCAGCCAAATAGCTCAGTGGATTAAAACACCTGCTGAGACAGATGCAGGGGCTAGGAGTTTGATCCTCCTCCTGCAGTGCCAGCCCCACTCCCGGGGGCATGCTGAGATGACAATGGAGATTGAGACTGGGTGTGGTGGTGTGTGCCTGTAATCCCAGCACTTGGGAGGCTGTAAAAAGGAGGATCACTACGAGTCTGATCTTCACAGTGAGACCCTGTAGACCCTATACTAAAATATCAAAAAAAAAAAAAAAAGACTACTAGATAACTTCATATATTAGCTTTTTTTTTCCTTATAATTACTAGAGATTAAGCTATAGGGCACTTTATATCTTTAGCACCCTTCTATTTTTAAAAATTTTTATTTTGAGACAGAGTCTTATTAAGTTACCAGATTGCCCATGGTGGGATTGGATTTGTAGTCTTTCTGTCCCATCCTCCCAGAGTGCTGGGATTATAGGTATGCCTGGCTAGATAAGCAATTTTTGGAAAACAAAAATATTTCCTACCATGCTTCTTGTGACAGGGAAGTTGTACTGGCAACTTGATTGGCTTGGGAGCCACCTAGGAGATTGGTAAAGCACACCTTGTCTGTGTTTTAAAGGGTGATAGAGCTGTAACCTTGGAAACTATGTCTAGTCCTAGGCCTCCTGCTCCATGATGCTGTTCCCTTGGTCTGCTTTCTGTGAGCTGAGATGCTTTGCTCCATGAAGCCCTTTCACTATGATATTTCTGCATGGGTGATATCTCATCATGAGCTGAATCCTTTGAATCCATGAACCAAATACAGCTCTCCTTTAAGTCTTTGGGTATTTGTTCCAGTAACAAGAAAACTGGCTAATACCAAAACTTTGTACCAGAGAAGAGGAGTCATTGCTTTTATTTGACTATAAGGTTCAGAAACCATTGTAACTGATTTGTGGGCAGAAGTTTGGGAAAGCTTGGAGATGCAAAATAGAGAATGCTTGGGTATGGTAAGCAGAGCTTAATAGATGATTCTGGTCAGATCTCAGAAGCCCAAAGGGCTGATAGGAATGTAAACAGTAAATGCCAGGCTTGTGAGGTTTCAGTTCAGAATGAGGATTCTTTTGGGAGTTGGACTAAGAATGTTACATTCTGACAAAATTTTGTCTCCATTTTGTCCATATCCTAAGACTTTGCAGGAGGCTGGGTTTAAGGTCAGTGGCCTAATTGATTTGGAAGTGAAAAATTCAAGGTAGCCCAACATTCAGGTTATAGCATATATACTGATGACAACATTAAACCAGATTTACATGAAAATTTGAAGCAAAAGCAGAACAGAAACATTGCAAAATTTTAAGCTTGGATAGCAAGGAGACATATGCAAAGTTATGGCCAGAGGAACTATGGTTGCTGAAGACAATGGCATCAGTAAAGAAAAACAAAAGTTAAGCATGGTGGTGCATCCTGTGGTCTCAGCATTGTGTGAATTTGATTCAGAAGGATCACAAGGCCAAGTCCAACCTGGGAATTTATTGATTTAGCAAGAGCCTTTCTCAAGATAAAAACAAAAAGGACTGGACCTGTATCTCATTTCTTAGGTGAAGGTCCTAGAATCAATCTCCAGTCCTGGAAAACAAAGAAAGAAACATGACAATAACTACTTAAAAAGAAATTGTGAAGACAATATTTTAGAAAAGGTTGGTGCTATGGTGAGGATCCCTGTTATCACCCAAGGGTGGTCATAGTGTGGGCCATAGTGTTCATATCCAAGGTAAAGGAAGTGGATTTCAATGGCTTTCAGTGAGCTCTTGATATACTCTTCCATAGTTGGAGATCAGCGTGTTTCTCTCACTCTCAAAGAAACTTAAGGGATCTTGGAAGAGTTGAGAGAATAAAGATGTCTTTGCTAGGATGTTAATTCAGCAGATATCAGAGTGGGATGAGGAATTCTTCCATGTGGGTGGAGATGGGTTGTCCATCACCTGGGCCAACTGGGCTGGTGTCCAATTCCTCATTGTGTAGTCTTGTGGATTTTAAAAACATGAGTCAAAATAATAGGTTATTCTTATTCTCATGATGTTTCCAAAGTTCTTTTACATGATTTTAATTTTATTTTTACAACCATATTATTATTGAGAAGGGAAAATATTAGTATCATTTTATAACTAGACAGTTTCTGGTAATGGGTCTCAGTGACAAGGAAGCTAGAAGTGATACCAGGGGATCACTACAGGGGCAGTAATCAGCAAGAAATCTATTTAAAAATGAGTCCCCTTTAAATAGTTGCTATCCGTAGACCCTGGTATAAGATGGCAAAAATATTTCTCATAGTAGTTATAGTCTCTCCTTCACAATAACCTGTCTGGGACCAACCCTGGAGTAGGGCAAATATTAGTCAAATAGAACTGAGCAATTTATTACCTTTTTTTTCTTTTATTCCCTCCCTTTCTCCTTCCTTCCTTCCTTCCTTCCTTCCTTCCTTCCTTCCTTCCTTCCATTGAGCTCTGTCCTCAGCTAGTTTTAGCTTTTATTTTTGACACAGGGTCTCACTGAGTTATTAAATTGCCCAGGCTGGGCTGGAGCTTGTGATTTTCCTGCTGGGATTACCAGCTTGTGCTACCATGCCCAGCTTCTTGCCATGTTTCATATTCTTTGCAACTCACTAGCTGTCTACCCCACAGTCAATGAAATGATTATTTTTTGTTTTGCTGTAGTATGTCTATCCTTAAGTGAGAGAAGTAAATATAAGAGTGTCCCCACCCGCAGGCATGAGCTCATCAGTCCCTGCAAGCTGACACCGGGGCATGGCTCTGCTTTCTGCTAAGCCTGTGATTATTGTTAGATACCCTATTGATTTTTTTCTAGAGAACTGAGAAAATTAAACACAGTCTGGACTAAGTAAGAAACAGTCCATGTTACAAAACATGTAAAGGGAAGGTGCTTTAAATATAGCACATTAAGGGGAAGAGACTGGGCAATAATTGTTTTCAGGTCTAGGTGAATTCAAGGTGAATTTCATCAACGTATGTGTTTGGCTACAGTGATTAATAATGCCAAGTAAAAACCAACTCCAGAAATAGAGAAGTTGATCTTCAAGAAATAATTTCATGGAGCTTTGGCCTAAAGTATTAGGCAAAAATAATGAAAATGTTGTGTATACATGTATGAAAATACTACATTAAAACCCTTTTTGCAAGATTAATAGGCACTAGTAAGAATATATTTAAAAGAAAAAAATAAATGTAAATTTATGACCTTATTAAATATCCACTCTGATACACTAATGTGTTAAAAACGTTATTATATTTGAATGAAATATGAATTTGTGTCAAAGGCAGTATTATTTGATTCTGGAACTGGCTTAAGGGCATAATTCTTAAATCCCAAAGCTCTGCCATTGCAAATACCATTTACCTCAAAGTAAATACACACTCAGAGAAGTTGTATTGCTGCAGTGTTATTTTAAATAATTTTTTTTTCTACATAGTAGAGATATTTCCCTAGCACTGCCCTTTAAGTATCTCTTATTTAACCGGAAGATAAGACATGCCCGTATGAACAGATGAAATGATAGACACGAATGCGGCAAACTGAAGGCAAATGAAGGCTTCTGGGGACCAGGCAGAACTGGGCTTGAGGAGATGCAGGGTGGAGCGTGCCCTGCGAAGGGGCCGCTGTCGGGGGTTGGGAGGAAAGACGGACGGACCGAACGAGCAGAGCTCCCAAGGCACATGGCTCCTGGTTTCTGTTTGAACGTTTGAAACACTCTGCTCTTTAGTAAAGTGAGCTGTTTCTAAGGATGAAAAGAATTTGGAATAGACTAATAACGATCTCTTCTGCCTTTCTCTTCCTGGTTTCTGACAGAAGCTGTTTTGTGCTGAAACATGTTGATAGTTTCTGTGATTTCATTATGCATTTTATAATTACTATTATAGTCATTAATGTTTATTAATTACACAGATTAATAGGTTAGTATGGCTATGCTTTCCATTCATGCAGTACTGTGCTTTGATCACATCCCCCATTCCGCTTGTGCTCTCTGTCTGTCTCCCCTCTTCCTCCTCCCCACAGTCCATTTCCCTGTCCCTGATAGTCCCTTTATTTTCAGGTCACTGTCCCCATCCAAACATATTTTAAAATGTATCTCACGTTGTACATCACCAGATCAGTTACTGAAAAACTGGATATCATTTATTTTTCTACAACACATCCCAGTATGGCATGTTACAGGAGCAAAGTTAAAATTCATAGGCTATCATTTTATTGAACAGCTGTCATGTGACAAATTGTCATTTTTAGTAGACTATTTTCTTTTTCTATTTTTAGGGAAGAGTGTACAGGGTGTTCAAGGTCTCACTGCTAAATTGAACTCATAGTGATCTGCCTGTTTGCAGCCTCCCAAGAGCTGGGATTACAGGCATGTGCTACCACGCCCAGTTTCAGTTGCCATCTCAGGGCACACCCGGGGCGGGGCTGGCACAGCAGGCCTGGGGATTGAACCCCCTGGTCCCTGTGCCTGCTTGCAGGTGCTTTAATCTGCTGAGCTATTTGGCTGGCCCTGGTACAGACTTAAGATGAGCAAAATGATGAGTCTCAGAGTAATAATCAGAAACCAGACATATGATTCTCACTAAATACTGTTTTTTTTCTATTATCATTAATTCTACCCACTTTCAATTCTATGCAAAGGATCTTGAGGATCTTAAGACCGATCAGCGTTAGGTACTATAAGTGCAATCGAATTTTCTCATTGATAGTTGGCTGTAAACATTTAACTTTCTTTGATACTAGGCGAAGTACACTGATTATGCACACAAATTAGCTATAGGCTTCCAAATTAATGAATAAGTTAAATTTTCCTCTACTAATATCAAACAAATGATTTAGCTAATATATTCATTATGGGGCTGGGGAGATAGCTCAATGGCATAAGTGACCACCCGGAAAGTGTAAGGTCCTGAGTTTGAGTTTGATTCCCTGTATTATATATATACATATATATATATATATATATATATATAATGTTTTATGTTTTATAATATAGATAGTGATTTTGAGGAAAAAATTTAACGTCATCCTCTAGTCCATGAAGAGCGGAGAACTGAAGGGGAAGTTGTTGATCATATTTCATATATCGTATCTAAATTTTCAACTTATGTGTAGAAAATGTATCCATTTTACACAAAAGTTTCTAAGGGATAGAGAGAGAGGAGGACAAGGGGATGTAAAAAGAATTAAACTGTGCTGTGTACCTGTATCAGCTCTCCATGATAGATGCAATCCTCTGTGCTGCAAGCAAGCAGTAATGAAAATAAAAATAAAACTTAAAGCAACAAAAAACCACTCACTTAACACAAGCTAATCCTGATAGCCTAAAAACATTTAGAGCATGCTTTCAAGTTCTTGGGCTTGATAATCTAATAAGAAAATGTGTTAAATGCACCGAATATTTTCTCATAGATCTAAGTCATGCTCCAAATTTCAAAGGAACAATTATACAAAATTACGACTAATTTTCTTGCCAGTTGTTCCACAAATGTCCACTATCTAGCTCACTGCATGATGCGGACAGAGCCATAAATATGGCAAAGTGTCTCCTCATGGATCTTACTTTCTAGTGAGGGTAAATATTTTGGTGGCAATACGTAGTAAGAAGAAAAATAGTCAAGACTTCTGCCTCTGCATGTACCCAGCCTGAACCCGCCTAGTAGATTGTAGTGATAAAGTTCAACCCGTTCGTGAGCTCCGACTGCAGCAAAAATCACAAGTGCCACTTCAATGCCCCCTCACATGTGCACCAGAAGATCATGCTTTGCTCTCTTTCCAAGGAGCTGCGACAGCAGTACAATGCCCACTTCATGCCCATCTGCAAGGATGATGCAACCCAGGTGGTTTGGACACTACAAAGGGCAGCAAATAAGCAAGGCAGTTCAGGTGTGCAGGAAGAGATCTACATTGAGTAGGTGCAGTGTGAGAAAGCTAATGGATGGGCTGTCCACGTGGATATTCACCACAGCAAGGTGGTTGTCACCAGGCCAAAACTGGACAAAGACAGAAAAAACATTCTTGGACACAAAGACAAATGTCCACAAGTTGGAAAAGAGAAAGGCAGATTCAAGGAAGAGTTCATGCCTTGCCCTCTTTCCAAGGAGGTCATGGTAACGAGTCTAAATGGAAAAGCATCTCAGGCACTTGGACATAGGTAACAAAGGACTGTGGTATAGGTAAAGGTGAGAAAATGTAAGCTTGGGAGCAACTCTGATCCTGGAAGTTCCTGATAGGAAATTTTAAAATGAAATTTTTGAAAACTTAACTATAGAGAACTAAGTATATCTCACAGCCTTTGTATTTTGCCAGCTACTGCCTTTTGAAAGTTCTAAGAAACTGTAGGAGTAGATGAGAATATGCTAGTATATTTAGCTGAATATTTGACATCAGACATCAGGGGCCCCAAAGAGGGTGATTCAGCTGTCCTTTCCCAGCCATTCTCAGAGTTGCTTCAGCCCCTAGCTGAGAGCCAGCTGACCCTGGCTGTTGAAAGCCCAAGCCAGGAGCAAGAAGGACAAAAGCACTTGATCTCCAGTAGACCCTCTGCCATCATTTACTGGATAAGGGGTGAGCATGGGAAAGAATGGAGTATTGGAAAGTGAGGGATTGGGCCAAGGAGCCTCTTTTAAGATGGAAACTCCATGAATAAAGTCAGTTCCAGGCTCCCTGGCTGCATAAATTAAGAAATTCTTGGGGGAGTATGGTGGAGGATGTGACTGTTGTCTTTGCGGGAGCAGAAGTCCCTGCTTAGGCAGTAGCTGTGTTCTCACAGGTTCAACTGAACTTCTCTCCCCAGACCTAGCAACGGGCAGATATGCGGAAGAAACATGAGTGGTTGCATTTGCCATCTCAGAAGTGGTTGGATGTGTAATGAATGCAGTCTAGAACATATGAAACTTTAATTCATGATAAGTCAAGGACTTCGTGTAGCCGACACAACATTTTTCAGTGAGGCAGAATCTGTAGACAAAGAGAACCTGAAAACCACATTTTGGGGGCAATTGCACTTGGGAACAAGTGAAGGGAAAAGCAGGGCAGAAAAGAAAATAAGATGCATCTGAATTGGATTGTGGAAATCTAGTGTAAGATTATCACTCTGTACCTTATAGGATATGTTGTGGCAGCCATGGCCTCCACCCAGGGCTATAGACACTAAAAAGTTCTCCACTAGTAGAGAACTACTGGAGTAGGTACACTGAAAGGACTTTATCTCATCTTCCAATGAAGCTTTTCTTATGTCTCAATTTCTAAGTTTTGGAAGAATGCATAACATTTGGATAGGAGTTTAGCATAGATAACCAAATGCTACCTGATGAAATCAGAAGGTACCCTGAGCATGGCCTGAGTAAATCTGAAGAAAATTAGAAGATATTTCAAGTATATTGTAAGTAATGTCCTTGAAGGAAATCAGGATTTAAGGGCAGAGAGAAAAAAAATTGCTGGTGTCTGATTTACTATCAAATTTCGGGGGCAGCATTTTGAAGCGGAAGCATCACACCTTAACTGTGAACAAAGCTCCTAACAATACACTCAATACACAGGGTCCATTAACCACTTAGAAAGGGAGTTCTGGGGTTATTAAAATCACATTGCTCAGCTATGATGGAAGCCAGACCGTGTGGGAATGATAGTCTAGCTGCAGTGTGAGGCATGGCTTTACATGAGCGCTCTCAGGAGGAGCCTTGCCCAGCATGGTACAGCTCCCCAGTAGCATGCAAAGCCTCTCCAGCAGCACCAGTGCTGGATTCAAAGCCCCACAGTTGATGGGCTGTCACCTTGGCACACCCTGAACTCAGTTTCAGAGAAGTACAGCCTGCCACTGCATAAGCTCCTGGACTTCAATGAAGCAGCCAACAGTGTAGGTGTTCCAAAGCCTGAGCCTTCTAAATGCCCATCAGACTCTCAAGTTTATGTCAGTTTTGAAGTCCAGCTGTTTTCACATCTGGGATCTGAGGTGATCTAAGTGTTTGGAAAATGGGGGGGGGGATGTTGGTGGGAGATGAGTTCATGGCGTGGTGGTGGCTGGGACAGCATGAGTGGCAGATGTCTAGGTCTCTATTTGTAGTTCTGTTCAGAGTTGCTTGGTAATTCTTTTTTGGAGATGCCCCCAAACTGTCTTAACAATATACTGAGGACTCCATTTTGGAGAACAAAACTCAACCTGTTGCTGTCATGTATGACAATACAAGTTTTCCAAGTCCCTTTTCTCCTTTCTTAAAATAGAATTCTTCAGTAATGACCACGGGTTTTCTCAGATTCCTTTTGAAGTGGCACCCCATGCTGTTCTGATGTGAAATAAGGCCCTGTGAGATCTCCAAGACTTCAAAAAACTAAGGTGTAGAATATAGAATAAGTTGACCTATTAAAAACAAAGAGAGAAATGTCACATTCCCCTGCCTAATTTATGTATGAGTAAATATGCATAAGAAAGATGTAAGATAATTCCAAGAGCAATTTTATTTGGAAATTTTAGGAAAGGGGGAGCCATGGGAAAGTCCACATAAAAAAACCCCAGAATATGGAAAGGAATCTACAAGCCAGATTTTAGAACCAAGGGCATTCACTGACTTTTGGTATTTATTTATTTAGTATTTTAGCAAGGGTCTACAGGATCTCAATACATAGATCGGACTTGTAGTGATCCACCTGTGTTCAGTGTCCCAAGAGCCGGGATTACAGATGTGTGCCACCATGCCCAGTCTCAATTGCCTTCTCAGGGTGCCTGGGGTCGGGGCCAGAATGGCAAACTGGGGATTGAATCCCTGCCACTGTGGATGCCTTGATGCCTAAACGGGCACTTTCATCCACTGAGCTGTTTGGCTGGCCCTCGCTGACTTTTTCAAGTGGATTCGGTTGAACCTTGGAGCCGTACGAGCTTCCAAGCAACTAAGCCTTGAGATGACTTCTGGCTTGGAGTTCTTTTAAGACCTGACAAAACAGGAATTAGGAAGGAAAGTCTGGAGGCAAAATAAATCACAGTATAGCTTTGTAGCAATAATCTCTATTGTTAAGCCAGACATTACAAATATGGTGAAGCCAGAGATGTGACAGATGCCATTAGCATCTTTCTTGGCAAGCACTTATCAAGCTAAGTAGAAACTGAGCTTTCCTTTCAAGGGAAAGTGTTCCAACCACCAGTAATTTCTTCCCACCAGACCACAAATCAACAATTGTTAGACCAATGAAAAGTTTCTAGTCAATTTACAAATTCTTGAGTAAAATATTTTTTTCTAGAATTAAAAATGCCTTTCATAAAAGCACAAGCTAGAAATAGTCTCAGTGGGATCCACTAAAACAATCCACTGTCAAATTCATGTGTTATAGACCTTTGAGGAAAATACAGAAGCAGGTTTATCAGGCATTATTTTCAATGATATTATAAGTGGCAAAAATAAAAAATGTCAGTGTAGGTCACAGATGAATTGTGTTTGGTGGCAGCATGAACCGAGATACTCCCTGCAGCCATGGTACATGGGAGTGAACTTAAAATACTTTTTATTAAAATGAAAAGAGCTTCTGAAGATTTTGGATTATATGTGCGATTTAATGGATTATACCACTGCATTATTGGACCTAGAAGCACTTATGTACAGGAGACATGATGGAGGATTTCACCAACATTACTTAGGCTTTGGTCCTTTGTATCTTGCTGTCACTCTTCTTCCTCTTCTTTAGTGTACTGAAAAGACATGACTGTACTCCAGTAATACTGCTGCTTCCTGTAGGTTGGGGTCTCCCTCTGTCTTTCCCTTTCTTGTTTTCTTTTCCTTCATCTTTTCCCTTTCCACATCTGTGGTTCATCTTTATTTTTGCTTCTTTGTTATAGATTCCCTTCCTTCTCTCCTTCCTTCCTTCCTTCCTTCCTTCCTTCCTTCCTTCCTTCCTTCCTTCCTTCCTTCCTTCTTCCCCTTATCCCTCTCTCATCACCCTCTTCCTCCCTCCTTTGTCTGGTCTTGCACTTGAAATCAAGGCCTTCACACTGAACTATATTCTCAGTCTTTTTTTGTATTTCTTTTGTCCAGGCTGGGCTTAAACTTGTGACACTCTTGCCTCAATTGCTAAAAGACCAATTTTATTATGCATTCTATTTTTAAATTTAAAAATATACATAATGATTATTTAGTAAGCAGCATCCACAAAGAGGTTTCTCAATACATTTTGCCTTCACTGGAACTGTAGAACCAAACCCGGTGGACCTCTGGAGGCAATCTTTTAATTTTTTTTCCATTTTTTAAAGAGTATGCAAAATCGTAATAAAAAAGAAAAAATTAGAAGTGATACAGAATTTCCCTAAGCCAAATAATATGAATTTGACAGTAACTGTATTACGTAGTGTTATCTTCAAATTAGTTGTTCAGATTACAAGATATGTGCATGCAAAATTGGAAAAAGAGACAAAAAAGAAAAAATATTATAAGAAAGTAAGAAGAGAGAAAAAGGAAAAAAAAGAGAAAAGAAGACAAAAAAATTAAGCATTCATTGCTCCTTTTCCTAGATCAGCAGAAATCCAAGGTACAGTTATCCAAACCATTCTGCTTGCATGCATAGGTATATCTCTTTCTTTCACTCCCTCTCCTGTCCTTCTCCTCATCTCACTGATTTCTTCTTTTGAACAGATTCATTCCTTTTTCACAGTATCTATATTACCCTTCAAATTTTATCTACTCTTGATAAAATTTGAAGGGTACAATAAAGTTTCTGATAAAATTTTACAGTAATGCTTCACACCCATGTCTTTCATTGGTGAAGATAAAAATGCTTAATCTCTGAGAGGCAAATATTCTTACCAAGAAGAGGAAGAGTGTCCTACAAGAGAAGGTATGCATGGAACTGTGTGCAGAAGCCCTGCAGGGCCCACTGTAGGTCTATAGTCTGCTGCCAGAGAAGAGGAACTGGTGCTCTGGGAGGGCGGTGAGACACTGAGTGAAAGCAGAGAGGCTGTGTTCGGGCAGAGCAAGTATGTCAGTCATCTCTAGAGCTTTTCTTTACTCTTACATGCTTCCCACTACTACATAAGCCTGGAAGAGGAGGCAGTGATTAACCCTAGTTAAGGCACCTCTCTTTGCTAGAAACTTTTGACAGAGCAGCTCCTATGATAGGTATATACTAACTTGACTGGGTTATGGTTCCCAGTGTGTGGTGAAACACCAACACAGTAATTTCTGTGAAGACACCTGTAGATAAATGAGCAACCTGGAATAATCAGGTGAGATGGCCCTCTGTTAGGTAGCTGTCCTCAATCTGTTAGTTGAAGGTCTTAAAAGCAAATACTGGAATTAGCTGCAAAAGAAGGAATTCTGCTCAGGATTGCAAATGGAAATTCTGCTGGAGCCTCCCACCTGCTGACTGACCTGCCCATTTTAGATTTAAGACAGTAACTTTGACTCTCAGCTGACTTTCTAACTTACCTTGCAGATTTGACAAATCTCACAACAGTATGAGCCAGCAAATACACATTTCCCCCACCTTCTCTCTCTCTATCCACTTACATATTCATGGTTTCTGTTTTTCTAAAGAATTCCTAATAATATAGTCATCTTCTTGTTTCCATCTGCCCTTTTATGCTCTGACACATGAAACTTCTCCAGATATAAGCATCTTACAACATCTTGTATCTTAGTTACAGCTGATCATGATTGAGATGTTTGGTCCTTGTCTTCATATTTTGTTTGCTTATTTTAATCCAGTAAGAAGCAACTGTTGTAGCTTTTGCAACAGAAATCCTCTGAGAAGGGAGATTTTTCTTTTCCTCAGTGAAATTGATTGGTAATTTTGATCTTTTCTAATTCTCCCAAAGAGTTTTCATGAAAATTCAACCTCAGGTGTCTCACGAAAGAAATATAATGGACAAAAGGGAAAAATAAATTTTCTATGTGTATTAAACTGACTCAAGATTTAAAATTGCTGGAAAAAACAAGAAATAATTAGAAAAATGAAACAGATCTAAGGAATGTTTTTATATAGTAAATCTGCTATCCATTTAAGATCCTTTAAAGGAAAACTTAGCTCTTAAAAGTGGTAAATAAGAATATAAATGTGCTATACATACTGCAAAATAGGAAGAAACTGTTCAAAAGAAAAAGGGAAAAAACAAAAAACAAAACAAAACAAAAAAAGGGCTGGGGAGATGGCTCAGTGGAATAAGCGCTTCCCTGGTAAGCACAAGGGCCTGAGTTCAATCTCCAGTTCCACCAAAAAAAAAAAAAAAATGGAAACAGGGAGGAGGAGGGGAAATAAAAGAAGCAAAATTTAAAGATGAGAAAAAAAAAAGTTAAGATGAAAACCATGCTTTGTGAATGAAGAGAGGAAGTGGGCTAGAAAAAGGTAATAGGAAAGGAAAAAAAAGGAAACAAAATATATCATGTACAGATATAAATTCCTTATAATGAACATGCTCATTAACTATACTGAAATTGTACCAACAAATTTAAAATTTAAAATATATGATGCATTTCAAATTATTAATTAAAGTATTAGTACATAACAATAAGTTTTTATGGAGGCAAGGATTCATTTTTTGTAAACTTTAATTCTGTGGTTTACAAATCTTAGTTTTATGGAATACAGCCAATTTCATATCTTTACATAGATAGCAAAACAAAGAGAACATAGTTAAGCCGCAGTATTTGTGAGATAAAACCTCACATCTGTCACCTTTCACTGTGAAGTCTTATATGGACTCTACCAGTCATAGATTGACCATTATGGTTCATATCTAGGTGTCCCCCTCATTCATTCACAGGTGTGGCTTTTGGGAGGTAGCTAGATCGCAGGAGCGTGGTACTGAGATTAAGGGTATGCAGAACTGGATTAGTCCACTATTTGGTTTAGCATAGTTCTGGGTGTGACTGAAAAGGATTTGTCTGAGAGTGTTTGTCAACAATCAACAGGCTTGTAGCCTAGAAGCCTGTAAAGGGAAAAGAAGACTCACTGCATCTGCTCTTCTGCCTGCCCTGCCATGGACTGTTTCTCCTCTGGCATGCTT
This sequence comes from Octodon degus, assembly GCF_000260255.1. NCBI lineage: Eukaryota > Metazoa > Chordata > Mammalia > Rodentia > Octodontidae > Octodon > Octodon degus. Next base: position 3,399,903 of record NW_004524803.1, on the reverse strand, counting down.
CTCTGCCAGGCTGACCTGCCCTGGAGCCAGCCCACTACGGACTGAAACCTCTGAAAACAGGAAATAGTTTGCTCCTTGAACTTTGAGTGTTACATACTTTTGTCTCAACAATGAGACAAGTCACTGAGGTGCTGCTTCGACAGTGTGGAAATTGTTGTGGGTTGTATCAGAGGTTTAGGGCCAGGTTTCAACACTTCATCCTAAGCACATTCTTTCTTGTCTCACTCATGCTTCTCATTCTATGTGCTTTCATCCTTCCTGGGCTTATTTTGCTCAGCAGACATCAGCACTTCAGCCCTCTGAAAATCTCTGTATGTCCCCTGATACCATACACTGGCTGCAGAGATTCTAACTTTTCCTTGGTTAAATGCACACTGCTAAACATTTTCTGTTACCTCTGAAAGAGTGTTTCTGAATATACTAGCAAACCAAGTGATGGCTCAAATTGAGCAAGACAATCCATGACACCTACTCTCAAGGTTGGCACCTAACAAAACAGAAAGGTAGAGGTTGAGCTTTCCACAAATATTAGTTACATGGTCTCGACCCTTTGCCCAGTTGTTGCTTTTGTCATGTAAACTATTATAAATCATAAATATCATTGTACAGTCACCACTCCCTCAGCAATGAAATCTGAATTGACTCTGATAAATATAGGTGAAATTAGCTTCTAATGAAAGATAGTAGCATAGACTAAAAATCTGATGATCTATCCTGTAAAAGTCACTTTGCCTGGATGCATGAACACCAGCAGAATTGGATGCTGTACTTCCCTGAAGTTGGTTTTAACCAGCCATAGATGATAAACTACAATAACACATCAGCTGGTGATTGTCTGTGACTGTGATAACTTAGAGCCTCACCAGACCCAGTTGAAGAGAATTCTGTGGGGCTTTTGGTTCACAGGGACTTCTGATTACTTATGAATTTAGTAAGGACTTAGGATAAGAGAAAAGACACTATAAAACACCAACAACCTGGGGCTGGGGCTATAGCTCAGTGGCATAAATTCATGTCTGGCTAGCACAAGGTCCTGAGTTTGATCCCAAACACCATCAAAAACAAACAAGCAAAGCAAAAAAAAGTACACACACACACACACACACACACACACACACCAACAACCTGACTTTCAAATATTCACAGACTTGAGATAGATGACTTCAAGGAAATGAAGAGAGGGAGATAAAGATGACAGAGGTAGATTTCATACAAAAGAATCACTTATATAATAAATGGAATCATGTACTGTAATTCAATGTTATCATTGTTTTCATCTCAGTGAACTATTCCTGGAGCAACATGTTGTAATCTCTGAAGAACTAATAACTAACAGTTCAAAAGAGCTGTTTGTATTTTGTACTATTGCACAAGTCTCCAGTCACAGACAGCATCTCTTCTTTTTGTGCTGCATATTAAGTGTTGCTAATTTCATTCTTGTTTATTTGGTTTTACTGATGCGCCCTGAAGACAAAAATTTTAAAGTAATTATTCATTCAGAGGGGGTTTTCCTGCCTTTCAAAGAAAAGAATAATACATAAAAAGCTTTAAAAGCCATAATAAACAATAGAAAAAGAAGCTGGCAAATGAAATGCAGCAGGCATAAATTCCATTCGACATTTTGGGTCTTATGTGTTGTAAAGATTGTAGTAAAGATTATACATACTTGGTCACCTACTTTTTTTTTAAACAGTATTGGGGATTGAGCTCAGTACCTTTATACTAAGCTATATCCTTAGTCCTTTCTTTTTTTTATTTTGAGGCAAGATGCTGATAAATTAGTAAGTTGTGCAGGTGAGGTTCAAACTTCTGGTCCTCCTGCCTCAAATCCCCAGAGCTGGGATTATAGGCATATGCCAACTATCATGTCAAACTATCAACTACTGCTCTTAATAGTGATATGAAAATCTTGGGGTGGGTGGGAAGGAACTATTTTAAGTGGTTCTAGAGTCTAGCAAATAAAAGATTTTATTGTTTATTTGGGTATCAGAGGGCAAAACTAAGATACTAATAGCTCTGAAATAATTATTATAGAATCATTTCTTTGCCATATAAAAATTTCCACAACCATAGCAGCTGAAAAAGCATGCATTTCTTATCTCGCAACTTCAATGGATTATGATCAAGGCAAGGTTTAGCTGGAGCCTTGGATCATAGTCTCAAAAGACAGAAGGAAGCTGTTAGTTGGACTACAGATACATCCAAAGACTTAATAAGGGAAGATCTGCTTAAAATTTCTTCACATTGTTGGCAGACTTGATTTGCTGTGATTATGTAACTAAGGGCCCTAACAGCTTCTGATTAGCTCTGGACTGTAGGATTCTCTTAGTTTCTAGAATCTTCCTACATTCTCCTGCCATGTGGGTCTTTCAGAAAGTAGATAAGTAGTTCACAACATGGGCCATGTTCTTATTTAAGGCCAGAGAATTGTTTTTGTGCACTAGCAAGATGTAGAAGGAAGCTTTCCTTCCATTAAATTGATTGTCTCAAGTGTTTTGCCACAGTAACAGAAGGCCAACACACCAATCTTCTAACTACACTTGTTTTCCATTTAATGTGAGGTACACACACACACACACACACACACACACACACACACACACATAGAGGACTCATTTTTCCTAACAAAAGAGTTCACAGGACAGAAGAATTAGAGCTGCAGAGAAAAATCAATTTGAAGCGTGAAAGGTGAAATTATGTAAAATATATCACCGTTTCATGCTTAATTAATCACAGAAAGTGGATCTGCCAGAATGAAGCTACTTTATCAGAAAACAGCCCAGGTTCTCATAATAGCTAGGACACAGTTTTACCAAGACCCTCTAACATGGCTTTACGTTAGAATGTAAGAAACTAAAAATATTGTATGCATGTAAAACTGTATTTGGTGGTTAATAAAATTAGGATATTTTGTACCTAGAGAGAGCCCTTTCATATGGGGACTTGTCTTAACATTAAGGATGATATCTAATTTCTAATTTTTTTATCACTTTATCATTTAATTTTTTAGACAAAAGAGAAAGATGCAGCTGTTCAAATGATGTACAGGCTGAACGGTCTCCTGACAGAGGCAATAACTTAAAAGTTGTGACAGGTAGTTCTAGATCTGAGATCAAAGAACCGTCTGGCATTTGAGAATTTTTAAACTTAAGCAACTATGAATTTGTTGAAATTATTTTTGAAAGTTATTTAAATCTAAGTTTTTTTTTCTTTTTTTGCAACATATTTTAACTGTTAGTTTTGTAGGGCTCTAGTCAGACAATAGAACATTTAAATTATTCTGAATTCCCATCAAAACTATCCCAGGAAAAGTTCTATCAGTTCCGGTCAAACGTACACCAAAATGCCCCTCAGGGCATGTAAGAGTGAACCCGTCTTAAGGAGTGGCAAACATCATGTCCTGGAGCATAGCTAGAGGTTATGAGCTTTGAAGTCTCAGAGATATATTAAAAATTCCCTGTGAATCATGTATTCTCTTTAATAACATAAGCACTTGTATTAATATAAAAGTAAAATTCTGCTCAGAAAATATATGCCCAATATTTTGAGTCTTTCCATATGCCATAGATCATCACCTTGTATTAAATGCCAAGTTTTACTTAGAGTAAGTTAATGAAGCAGTAAAGTCTTATAAAGGAACAGATCACAACTTTTGGTTACTGAACTCCTCTAGTGCATTGCAACAAAAATTTTTACCTTGTAATAATTGTGAACTGGAAACAAATAGCTCCTGCTTCCTTAGAAAATGCTAAGTCTCAAATGCATTTTAAAAAGCAATTCAATTGTTTTCCTGTCAGTTGCCACTTAGTTTTAGCTCTGTCTAACAAAATAAAGGGTTCTCCAAAGCAGCAATGAGAGTAATAGCACGAAGTCCTGAATTCTCAGGACTAAAGGGAAGGTTTTCACTCATAGGTGTACATGCAAAAGAAACATGGACTTCTTTCTTGAGAGGATTGAGGTACTCTAAAATAGAGGGAACATGTACTAATAAAAAATCTAGAAAACCTTTCTCTTCTTCTTTTTGTTAATGTGAGGCATTATGTTCATTGAGCTGTGTATCCTATATTTACATATAGAATTGATATTGCTCAAATGTGCATACTACTCTAAGTGATTAGAGATTCAATGTAATTTCTATCAAAATTCGAATGTAATTACTTACAAAGGTGAATATGGAACTACAACAGACCTAGACTAGTGTCTCAGATGTTCATTACTGCCGACACACAGTACCTGACACCCACAATCGTTATGAAGAAAAGCTTATTTGTCTTGCCATTTGTAGAGTTTCAAGGCAAGGTGGGATGGCAGAGGGATGTCACACAGAAGAGTTGCTCATGGCATTGCAGGAAGGTGAGAGTGAGAGCACGCATGTGCAAGAGACAGAGAGAGAAAGGGTATGTGTGAGAGAGAGATGGAGAGACAGACAGACAGACAGATAGAGAGAGTGCATAGACAGAGACAGACAGAGAGAGAAACACACACACACACAGAGAAACAAACAGAGTGACAGACAGACAGAGTCAAGGAGGAGAGAGTGAGTTAAATACTTTCACCCACACCACTAGAGACCCACTTTCTCAGGCCAGATTTCACCTCTCAACATCACATTTAGCTATAAACTCTTCATGGACTAATCCAGTGATATGGATCACATCCCTTTGATCAAATTACCATGCCAAAAACCCACCAATGAGCACATAAGACATTGAGGAGACAACTAGATATAAAGCACAGCACTACATGAGTTTAAAAGAAACTATACAGCTACAGAATTGAAACAGATACACAGACTAATGAAACATAACAGCTTAATAATAAATCCATGCATTCCAGCAGATTTTTTTTTTCAGAACTGGGGATTGAACTCAGGCCCTTGTGCTTACCAGGCAAGCTCTTATTCTACTGAGCTATCTCCTTGGCCCCTAGATTGATTTTTGACAAGGATACCAAGAACCTCCAACAAGTTAAAGACAATCTCTTCAATAAATAATATTGTGAAAACTGTATATCTATAAGCATAATAATAATAATATTAGAGCCTTTTCTTTTATCAAATACAAAAGTCAACTAAATGTGTGATAAAGGAACATACTACTGAATGACAGAAATATGGATCAGTGGAACAGAACAATGAATAAAGGAACAAGCTCAGACACTTCATCTTTGACAAAGAGAAGTTGGTTCTGGGAAAATGGAGTCAACAGTTTGCATGTGCAATTTGGTTATGCACATGCAGAAGATTGAGGCTAGACCCATATTGCTCAGGATGTACTCAACTTAGATCAAAATAGATCAGAGATTGAAATATTAAAAAAGAAATACTTAACCTGCTAGAGATAAAATAGTTAAAGCTCTTAGAATCATAGGTGTAAGTAAGTGCTCACTTTGGCAGCATATACACATAAGACTTTCTGAACAGAACCCTAACTATACAAGAAGAACATTAACAATCAACAAATGGGATCATATCAATTTAAAAAGCTGCAGGGCTGGGGAGATAGCTCAGTGGCTTAAGTATCTGCCTTGCAAGCACAAGGTCAGGAGCTCAGTCTCTGGCACACACACACAAAAAAAAGGCACAGCACATCATAAAATTTAAAAACTTCAGTATAGCAAAGCACCCACAACAAAGGAAATAAATAACAGAAGGAAGAGATACCTACAGAGTGGAAAATATTTTGCCAGCTACATCTTGGACAGAAGACTCATATGTATAATCTTTAAAGAACTCTAAAAAAAATTAGACACTCCAAAATGAAAGACATGGTCAAAAAATAGAAAACTGAAATGAGTAGGCATTTCTCAGAAATGCAAATGGCTAATAAATACATGAAAAAAATGTTCAACATCTTTGAGAAATAAAAATTAAAACAACTCTGAGATGTCATCCTATTCCAGAGAGATGCTATCATAAAGAAATCAAATATTAAAATGAGAAATTCCTCCTGAGCCCACTGTTACCCTGTGAAGTAATATCTTTCTGAAAAGGTTAAAGATACCATATCTTTGTAATATGTGCATACCTGTGCTTATAGAAACACAATTCATAATAGCTAAACCTTAGAAGCAGACTGTGAGTCTAGCAACAGATGAATGGTAAAGAAAGTGTGGTATTTATGCACAGTGGAATAATGCTGTGGCACAGAAGGATCTATTTGCATCATTTGTAGGAAAGTGGATACACCTTAAAACTACAGTATTAAGAGAAATAATCCAGACTCATAGAATCCAGACTTTTACAGAAACCTTTTACAGTTTCTGTTATATGCGAAATCCAAAATATAAATGAATTAAAGAGAAAAAAGACAGACAAAAGGAAACAGGGAAATATGTCTTCTGCCAATGGGAAAAGGAGGTGGAAGGAGAGGGAAGGGAATGAGGATTTTAAGAAGAATTAAGATGTGTCATATATATGTATCAAAATAAGTGCCAAGATGAAAGCAGTTATTATGTACCTCAAACATGTCAATAAATAAGTAGAAGATCAAAATATTTAAAATCATAACATACCTAGAAAAGCTAGGGATTATAGATAAAATATGAAATGATATTTTAGAAATGTTAATTTAAACTCTCAAAGTATAGCTATTTCATAAGTAACAAGAATGTAACAACAGCTAAAAGATGAACAATGCTTCAGAAATAAACACTGTTCTATTGGAAGCCAAGTAGCTTCCTTTTATGTCTGACCAAAAAAAAATTAACTAAATGTAAGAGAAAGCTACAATACTACTAGAGGCAACATGTGGGAAATGCTGCATGTCATTTGTTTGGGCAAGGATTTCTCAGACAAGACCTGAAAAAATAGACAAGTGGAATGACATCAAATTAAAGTGCTTTGACACAGCAAAGTAAATGATCAAAACAGTGACGAGACAACCTAGAGAATAGGAGAAAATATCTGCAAATAATACGTCTAACAAGAATTTAGCCTCCTGAATCTAAGAGAATTACAGACAACTCAATATCAAAACTAACAAAACTCTACCAAGTATAGTAAATCCATTATAATAGCAGAAGGTCTACACAGCTGTCTCTTGAGACATAGAAACAGCCACAAGAACATGAGCAAGATGCTCAGTGTCATTAATCATCTGGGAAATGTAGCTCAAAACTGTAACTAGGTGATATCATACCCGTTAGAAGGGATACTATTAAAATTACCAAAAAAAGTTCTCCTGAGGTTGTGAAGAACTCTTACACACTGTTGGTAAAAATTAATCCAGCATAGCAGTATGGAAAATCACTGTAGTGCTTTCCCCAAAATAAAAAATAGAGCTACCATGTGACCCAGCAGTATCAAACAAACATCTGCACATCTGAGTTTATTGTAGCATTATCTACAATAGCCAAAAAATGGAATCAACCTAAATTCAATCAAGGAATTAAAAAAATGTTACCAAAAAACAGGTAACATGTAACCGTACAAAGGATGAAATCCTATCATTTTTGACAACAGGCAAGAGTCTGGATGATATTCTATTAAGTGAAATAAGCCCGGTACAGAAAGACAAACTCCATATGTATCACTTCTCCACAGAGTCTGAGCAAGATGGTATCACAGAAGAAGAGAAGGATAGTGGTTACCAGAGGCTGGGAGAGCAGGGAGGAGAGGGGCTGGGGTGAGATTGAACAGTGGCTTCAGCTTTACAATTGGGTGGAAGAGTGGATCCTAGGTCATAGAACACATTTTGGTTGAATATAGATAAATGCATTGTGTATTTCAAATAGGTGAAGAGAAGTTTGAGTTTTTACAATAAAGAAATGAAAAAAATTAAGGAGATGGATATGGTAATTTATCTGATTTTATCATGGCACAATATATATTTATATCAAAGCTTCATATAGCTTGGAACCAGAAGACACCTAAAAATAGCAGAAACAACTCGGGGAAACAAAGGCAGGGCAGGGATATCATAGTCCCTGACTTGAAATTATACTACAAAACTACTGTGATAAAACAGCATGGTACTGGCAAAAAAAAAGAGGTGGAAATGTTTGAGACATCTCATATTTTTCCATATCCCTTTTCAGAGCTCAGTAGAACAGATTGATTAAATCATCCACCCTTCAGGAACTGTCAGGATTTCTAAGTATGCTCATTTAACTAGCTCTTATACTCTGAAATATTAAAATTCTAATTTATACATGCTCTTGAATTGCACGTTAGTTTTCCTCAACATATATTTGTTGGTAATTCTATGTTACCAACTCGGAGCATTTTGTCCTAAAAGTGCTTTTAATTTTAGACATTCACATAGTTTATTTGTACATGACTTCTAAGATTATAAAAAAAAAGTCCTGCTTTGTATGACTGCTGCTTTTAGTTCCAGACACTAAATACCTGCCACGATTTTACAGGCTTAAGTTATTTTGCTTTAGATGAAAGAGAATATAGTGTGTAGGTGTTCTTGATATTTTTTTGTGCAGCAATGCCCTTCAGCCTGCAGGGAGCACCACTATTCCCCTTCTTAGAGCAATGTTTCTAAATGAAAAACAAAACAAAAAACAAAAAAAAATTGGGTTGTGGAAAAAGCAACTATATGGTAGAATATTTATCATAATATTAAAAATAAGTTTCTGCAGCTGACATGGAAAAGAGTTTGGCAGTTGTTCAAGAGGCTAACTGTAGCATTACCAAATGCAATACAATTCCACTCTTAGGTAAAGAACTAAAGTCAGGGAAAAGGAGTTGAAGATACTCATGCACCAGTATTCACTTCAGTCTTCCTTACTGTGGTGCAAAAGGTTGAGATAATCCAAGTGTCCATCAGCAGGTGAGTGGGTGCGCAGAATGCACTGTACGCATATGACAGGATATTATTCTAAAAATGAAGTCCTGGTACATCTCACAAAATGGAGAACCCTGACAACATTGTGATGAAGGAAATGTCAGCACAAAAGGCCAGGTATGGTTATGAGTTTATTTACATGAAATATCTAGAAAGGAAATTTTATGGAAACAGAAAAAGCATTAGAAGTTGCTAGGAGCCTGGAAGAGAGAGAGAAAAGAATGACTTACTGTTATTGTTTCTGAGGCACTGGGAATCCAACCCAGGACTTCACTATGCTAGGCAGATGCTCTAGCAGGGAGATGCTCTCCAGGAGTTACTCGTTAGTAGCTATAGAAAGTTTCTGTTTGGGGTGATGAAAAGTCTTGAAAACAGATAATAGTGATCACTACACATGTTATCAGTGTAATTAAGGGCATGAATTGTACCTTTAAAAATGGTTCAAATGGGGGCTGGGGAGATAGCTCAGTTGAATGAGTGCTTCCTGGGTAAGCACAAGGGCCTGAGTTCAATCCCTGGCTCCACAAAAAAGAAAGAAAGAAAGAAAGAAA